>NC_081553.1:225269569-225509569 GCF_963082655.1 Stomoxys calcitrans | reverse complement strand
AACATTGTGGAACAGCGAAACGGTCGGTAGGACGGCGAAAATCCTATGTGGCGATCCAGATCGTGAGAAGACGAGGCTATTACTGAAAGGAAACAAGAAGGAGGTCAGGTATCATAACGGGACACATACAACTATGAGCTCACTTAGGTAAAATCGGTGCGGCAAGTGATAGCATGTGTAGGGCATGCGGGGAAGATGATGAGACATTGGAGCATTTCCATTGTCATTGCACAGCTTTCGCGTCTAACAGATGCCTGCACTTAGGTAGAAAGGAAGAAGGAGGACAGTATAGCTATTGGTATTATAACGCGACACGTAGGACTATGTGCTCACTTAGGTAAAATCGTTGCGGCAAGTTATAGCATATGTAGGGCGTGTGGGGAAGATGATGAAACGTTGGAGCATTTCCTTTATCATTGCCCGCCTATCGCGTCTAACAGATGCCGGTACTTAGGTGGAGACACAATACCAGACATGAACCATCTTAGGGGAGTGGTATTGAAAACATTTTAAGATTTTGTAAGTAGCACGTAATTCCTAACTTACAATTTTCTTTTTAGGGGTTACTTTATAGTTTTTTTGAGCGCACAACAAGTCGATTACTGGCTTAGGTGTATGTCCATAGTGGCATGGGGCGCATTAATAAAGGGTGATTTTTTTGAGGTTAGGATTTTCATGCATTAGTATTTGACAGATCACGTGGGATTTCAGACATGGTGTCAAAGAGAAAGATGCTCAGTATGCTTTGACATTTCATCATGAATAGACTTACTAACGAGCAACGCTTGCAAATCATTTTCAGTGAATCATTTTCAGTGAAATCATTTTCAGTGAATCGACAAATTTTGTTCAGCGATGAGGCTCATTTCTGGTTGAATGGCTACGTAAATAAGCAAAATTGCCGCATTTGGAGTGAAGAGCAACCAGAAGCCGTTCAAGAACTGCCCATGCATCCCGAAAAATGCACTGTTTGGTGTGGTTTGTACGCTGGTGGAATCATTGGACCGTATTTTTTCAAAGATGCTGTTGGACGCAACGTTACGGTGAATGAACACATTTCGAATCGAACACTGATTTTGGTAATAAAATTCAATGATTTGCAAGCGTTGCTCGTTAGTAAGTCTATTCATGATGAAATGTCAAAGCATACTGAGCATCTTTCTCTTTGACACCATGTCTGAAATCCCACGTGATCTGTCAAATACTAATGCATGAAAATCCTAACCTCAAAAAAATCACCCTTTATCTGCACCCTCTTTTCAACCTAACCTAAGCTAACCTAGCGTGCTTTCGACAGACAGACGGAGGAACGGACGGACATGGCTAGATCGATTTAGAGTGTCATGAAGATCAAGAATATATGTACTTTATGGGGTCTAGGACGAATATTTCGAGGAGTTACAAACCGAATGACGAAATTGGTATACCCCCATCCTATGGTGGAGGGTATATAAAAACCCCTATCCCATGGTGGTGGGTATAATAAACAAGCGGCTATCTTTACTCCTTCGACAGTCAGACGGACATAAGGGGGTCTTAGACGCATATTTTGAGGTGTTGCAAACAGAATGACGAAAATAGTATACCCCCATCCTAAGTGAAGGGTATAAAAATGTTGGTCCATATGTAACCTTATGTCGATATAGCTGTTTTCACACTTTTCGCCGTCTGAGGTAATGGGTATCTAACGTTCGGACCGTCCAGATTCAATGCGTTTTTAGTTGTTTTAGTTTAAAATAACCAAATTTAAAACTTCCAAAAGTATCCTTTAATATTGGGTTCCCCAAAAAGTAATTGCAGATTTTTCATATAGTCGTCGTTGACAAATTTTTTCACAGCTTGTGACTCTGTAATTGCATTCTTTCTTCTGTCAGTTATCAGCTGTTACTTGTAGCTTGCTTTAGAAAAAAAGTGTAAAAAAAGTATATTTGATTAAAGTTCATTCTAAGTTTTATTAAAAATGCATTTACTTTCTTTTAAAAAATCCGCAATTACTTTTTGGGCAACCCAATATATGAGGGATTTTGTTTTTCTCAATTAGCCCAGAAATTCAAATGATGAAGGACTACCGCACTTCAGCCATTCATCAAATTTCTAATTAATTAAAGCTTCTGCTTGTTTACATTTCCCTTCATCCCTCCCCAGTGTTCCCTTTATCCCTCAGTTATACTGAAAAAGGAAAAAAAAGAAACTTCACATTCTAAACCTTCCAACCCATACTTCCTTGTGACTTGTCTGTTTATTTGATTATTTAAGTTGAGTTGTCATTTAGCTCTCATGGTTTTACATTTAACTTTTCCCACTTGTAATCAACATCATGAAAAATTCATTAATTTATCAAATTGTCATACAAAAAAAAAAAAACAAAAACGAGAACTGTTTTCCATCTAACATCGTAATGCCAATCACGATTTAGTGGGAGTTTGGGGTGGGACAAATCAAATGACTCATACAGTGGGGGGGAGGACGGGGGCTATGCATGGAAATGTTTTTGAAATTGTAACACTGCATCATGAGGAGAAATCCCTATTGAATTCGTGACACGTAAAAATTATTTTAACACCTACAAAATAACAAAAAGCCCATGCCAAACACGGATACAGAGAAAAACCTAAATAAATTATTTATACGAGGGCATAAATTCAACCCCCACCCCTTCCCACGTTTACCATGGGCCCTGTGAAGGGGGTTTAACAACGACACCTGGCAAAAAGGATTTACCATAAACGTTGCCTTTTCTCTGCATCCCTAGTTTTGTGGCTTTTCCACCATATTGATGATGATGTTGATGGTGGTGGAGAATGAAAATGGCCATAACGATAATTGGAATTACTCAAGCGACTGCAATGAGTGTTGGGAAAACTTTGGGAAATTAGCACTTTAACCCACAAAAGCACAAATTGGCTTATCCGAAAAAATTATCTCTTTTCAAGTTTGCTATGGCTTTGCCAATCCGACTAACACTAAATCTTCAAACCCCATAGAGCTTAAACCTCTGCATTGAGTCAATCTGGCGGCCAGTGTTGCCATTTAGGGACATTTTCTATGGAAATTAAGAAATGAAGAGCAAGAATTTCAAAAAGGAAAACAAATATTGTAATGTGATGATGCGTTTTACAAAAAAAATTAACCTCTCATTTTATTTTTTACGCAAGGGAATAAAAATAAGTCATTCGGTGCCAAGTCAGGACTATACAGCGGCTGACTCATCAATTCGATATTTTGGAGGGCTCAAAAATGCTGTTGTTTGAGCCGATGTATGAGAGCTCGCATTGTCGTGGTGAAGAACCATCTTCGGCGGTTGGTTTTCCTGATTTCTTGGAAGACAACTGGCAAAGAAATGGTTGTGTACCACTCAGAATTGACTGATCTGCGTTGTTCTAGTGAGACGCTTGCGACATGTCCAGTTTTTCCGAAAAAACAGGCTATCATTTGCTTGGAGCAACTTTTGTTGGATTTGGCTCATCTTGAAACACCCATACAGTCGACTGTTGTTTACTTTCGGGCTCATACGCGTAAATCCACGTTTCATAGCCTGTCACGATGTCATAGACGTGTTTCGAGGTACCGCGATCGTATTTTTGGAGCATTTCTTTCGACCAATCGCCACGAGCCTGTTTTTGAGCGATTGACAAGTTATGTGAGATCCAACGCAAAAAAAATTTGTTGACGGTCAAATGTTCATCAAAGCTGGTCCCACTAATGCCTAAGGTTGTCTCGATCTCACGATAGGTCACATGACGATCTTGCAATATCAGATGGCTCACAGCACCTACGGTTTATGGAACAACAACTGGATTTGGACGACCTGCACAAATTTCGTCTTGGAGTTAAGTACAACATCGGTTAAATTCACCATGCCATCGATGAACACTGGTCCTTGATGAAGCTTCATCACCAAAAATTTAATTAAATTTATCGATGCACTATTAAGTTAAGTTAATCCACGTCGAAAGTTTTAAAAAATAATCGCACGAAAATTTTTACGATTTAATTCCATCTTTTGGGCGAAATAAATCTTTTGAGTTACTGTAAACAACACAAATAGCGCTCATATGTCAAAATGTTCTGAGTGCGTATAACCTCAAAAATGTCAAACTTTACGATAGAGCTTTCAGTTGGAAGATTGCAACACAAGGGTGGTCCAATACCGACATATAAAAGGCAACCCTCGTAATAGAGTAAAATTTTTGTCCTCCCTTTTTGGGGAGAAGCTTTTACAAGGCTTCTATGCATGGCGGGGTTACCAACAAATTTTCCTACGGTTCTTGCCAGGATTCGAACTCAGGCGTTCAGCGTCATAGGCAGCTATGTTGGCCCCCATATTGAATGCAGTTTTTAAAGTAATCGTGCATAAAATTTTTTTACAAATATTAAAAAAAACCAAGTAAAAGCGTGCTAAGTTCGACTGGGTCGAATCTTGCTCCCTTATAAACCGATCTCTCGACTATACTTCTTGAGCCCCTAGACGGCGCAATTTTCATCCGATCAACGACTTCTGCTAAGACCTTAAACATACATGCCAAATATCGTCGGAATTTGCCCACAACCTGATACAGCTCCCTAAATAAACCATTCTCCTGCTTGCAGTTCGTGAGCCCCTATAGGACAATTTTCAAAAAAGCCAGCTGTCGGAGGTGTGTGCACCGATTTAAGCTAACATTTTTATGGCCTTATGCCCTTATGATAATCCAAAAACACAAAATTTGTAGAAAACTTTGTGGTCAAAAAAACAGGGGGGGACGCCCCACCCCAAACCCCACCCAAACGGACATGTTTTCCGATTGGGAACATATGGGTATCAAATGAAAGGTATTTAAGAGTAGAGTACGATCTGAATATAAAAGTTTGACCTTAAAGTGTGGGGGGGTCCCCCACCCCCAAAAAACACCACAACTGGAAACGTTTATCACGTGGTACAACATTGGTATCAAATGAAAGTTATTCGAAAGTAGAGTACAAATACGATATACAAATTTACTCCAAGGTATCTGGGGAGATCACCCCTCCCCCTGAAACCAGCCAAAGGGTCATATTTACCGAATGGAATAATAGGGGTATCAAATTAAAGGTATTTGGAAGCAGAGTATATACCTGATATAAGAATTTGGCTCAAGATGTCTACGGGACCTCCCCAGCACCAAAACCCCACCAAAACGGGCTTGCATATCCAACGCCACAAAATATGTTTCAAGTGAAATGTCTTTGAGAGTTGACTACGAATCTGGTATAACCATTTGGGACAAAGAGACTAGGCCCCGTCACACCCTAATTACTCATCAATAGGACATGTAGGTCGATAGGGACAATATGGGACTTTAATGAAAGATCTATGACAGTAGAGTACAAATCTTATATTAGTATAAGGATCCAAGTATCTGGGTCATGTCCAGCCCTTCAACTTGTAGATCACGGTAATGAAGGACTCAAGTTTAAAGGTATTTGGCAGTAGATTAATCATTTGATATAAAATTGTCTCAACTAATGGCAACACGAATCGTGTTATCGATTTTTGTTTCCTTTTGTGTGAGCGGTGTGTGTGTGTGTGTGCGTTCTTGCCCACTTCAAAGCTGTTAGCGAGAATATTTCCAACCCAATACCATTCGGTGATTCTATGAATATTAAAGTTAAGTTGAGCACTTAAAGCGTGTTGTGTAGTTTCAATCTTCATTAGTGATGGATACCCAAAAATAACAAGAAACACACATACAAACACACACACACACAAAACAACAACAACTAAAACATTATAATATAATGAACAAGGAGAGAGCTAAAGCTTAATGTAGACCAAAAATATACAAAGCGAAAGAGACAGGAAACGGAAACACATCACCAGACGTACACACACAATCACGTACACAGGATATTTGTGTGCCTTTATGTGTACAATCCCTACATTTGCCTTGCTTACTTCTTACCACAGAAATGGAGTGCACGTATTCCGTGGCAAATTGCTGCTGCTTTGTTGTACATGTGAAAGCATGAATGAGTGAGTGGCTAGTGCTGTTTTGTCTGTCTGTCTGTCTGTCTGTTTGTCTATCAGTGTGAGTGTGCTTTTGATGTACTGTTGGAATATGTGTTAGATCCCTTAGGTTTTGCTTGTAGGAATTAAGTCGGAAAATTTAAGTGAAATTAATTTGGAAAGTTAGCGCATAGAAATGTTGAAAGCTGCTACTGCTGCTGCTGGCTGGCAACCCCTCTACTGAACTTAAATGAATGTCATATTTGTTAGCACCCATGGACAGAGATAAATGTGGCAAAGTTCTATAGAGGGAGAAAGAGAGACAGTTTTGAAAAGGGAACATTTGCATGTTACTAAAGGAATTAATAATGGAGTTGAATAAAAAAGAAGGGGTAAGGATTTTCAACTAAGTCACGTTTAATTCATTTCAAAGGTAAAAAGTATTGAAGTATCTTTGATTTTTCTATGAGCAAATTTGCCCAAACAGTGGCGAAAATCTCAGATAGCAATGAGTGCTGTCCGATGCAAGTTTAACCCATTGACGACAAATGGATAGAAAAATACCCACGAATAGAGCTATCTTAGAAAAATTCTAGCTCTCTAGACTGAATGACTAGAATGAAGTTTGTAAAAAAATCGTTTTGGATTTTTACGACGATCAGGAGTATATATAGGCTTTATAGGGTCGCAAATGGATATTTCGATGTATTGCAAACGGAATGACAACATGAATATACCCCCATCTTTCGGTGGTGGTGGGTATAAAAGGAATGCGGCATGGGGCGGATTAATCCCCATGCCACTATGGACACCTAAGCCAGTAATCGGCTTGTTGTGCCCTCTTAATACAAACAAGTAAGAGCGTGCTAAGTTCGGCCGGGCCGAATCTTATATACCCTTCACCATGGATCGTCGAGTTCTAGGCGCGGTATCTTTTTTTAGGCAAACAAAGAATATTGAATAAAAACTGTTATGCTATTGGAGTTATATCAAGTTATAGTCCTATTCGGACCATAAATGAATGCTGTACATTGTAGAAGTCATTGTGCGAAATTTCAGTTCATTCGGCTTAGAATTTCGCCTTGTAGGGGCTAAAGAAGCACAATCGGGAGATAGGTTTACATGGGAGCTGCATCAAGCTATTGATCGATTCAGACCATATTAGACACCTATGTTGAAGGTCATGAGAGAAGCCGTTGTACAAAATTTCAGCAAAATCGGATGAGATTTGCGCCCTCTAGAGGTTCAAGAAGTCAAGATCCCAGATCGATTTATATGGCAGCTATATCAGGTTCTATATCGATTTACGCCATACTTGGCACATTTATTGGAAGTCATAACAAAACACCTCATGCAAAATTTCAGCCCAGTCGGATAAGAATGGCGCCTTCTAGAAGCTCAAGAAGTCAAGACCCAAGATCGGTTTATATGGCAGCTATACCAGATTATGAACCGATTTGAACCATACTTAACACAGTTGTTGGATATAATAACAAAACACGTCGGGCAAAATTTCATTCCAATCGGATAAGAATTGCGCACTCTAGAGCCTCAAGAAGTCAAGACCCATGATCGGTTTAAATGGCAGCTATATCAGGTTATGGACCGATTAGAACCATACTTGGCGCAATTGTTGGATATCATAACAAAACACGTCGTGCAAAATTTCATTCCAATCGGATAAGAATGGCGCCTTCTAGAAGCTCAAGAAGTCAAGACCCAAGATCGGTTTATATGACAGCTATATCAAAACATGGACCGATATGGCCCATTTACAATACCAACCAACCTACACTAATAAGAAGTATTTGTGCAAAATTTTAAGTGGCTAGCTTTACTCCTTCGGAAGTTAGCGTGCTTTCGACAGACAGACGGACGGACGGACGGACATGGCTAGATCGACATAAAAAGTCGCGACGATCAAGAATATATACTTTATGGGGTCTCAGACGAATATTTCGAGTAGTTACAAACAGAATGACGAAATTAGTATACCCCCCATCCTATGGTGGAGGGTAGAAAAAGTATTGGAAATTACATAGGAAATGTTCCAATGTTTCATCTTCCCCACATGCTATCTCTTGCCGCATCGATTTTTTTTAAGTGAGCTCGTAGTCCTATATGTCCTGTAATGATACCGAAAGCTATACTCAACTCCATCTTACTTCCTTTAAGCAAAAGCCTCGTCTTCCTACATTCTGCATTCCCCCATAGGATTTTGGTTGTCCCATCGACCGTTTCGATGTTCCACATCGTTAAATGTACGTTAGTCGCCCACGCCCTAAACTTGGATTGCATCGACCCGAAAGGCTTCGGGTTAACCAAGTTTATTGACAGCAGTCCTCTGGCCTTCACTGCCAAATCGTCTGCTTTTTCATGCGGCCCTACTCCGCTATGGCCCGACAACCAAACGATGCAAATCGTGCCACCCTCAGAGAAGGCGTTAATCCCCTTTACACAACAGGACTGTTCATGACCTTACCGTCCTGTTTGTTATTGCCCGGATGGGCAGTTTACTGTTCATTACGATGTTCTCATCCGATGTCCTCGCATTAACACCACATCGCCACATGCGGAGATCCTGGCGATCACCGAATCTCCGCTTGCAGGGCCGTATTATTCAGACAGCCTAAAACAGATTTCAGTCCCTGCCCTACGGAAAATAGGACAGGTCCCAAACCTGTCACGGGATAGGTCGTGTGTTGATAGGGACCGGTCCCAGTTCTTGTCCCCTTACATGGAAAAAACCTATCACTTTTATAAGGGTTTGTCGCTCGAGGTGACGAATTGCCACCATTCTAACACCGTAGGATAGGTCCTAGACCATTTCGAATATTTGGGGCAATTGACTACACCTTTCCGGTAGGTTGGATTCTCAATGTAAACCCCCAGCCTTACTCTGTTCTCTAGCTGTGATCCATCTTTGTAGCATGATCTTCCAGATAACAATACCAGGATACCGTCAATCCAAGACTGTGTCTCTGGCAGCATTGGTGAGCTCCTTTTATGACCAAATCCGAACGTCGTGTCGCAGTGTGACACCTCTTTGAGGAGAAAGTTTCACATGGCATAGTACCTCACAAATGTCGCCAGCATTAGGAGGCCATAACCACCACTGAAAATTTTCTCTGATGTTTTCGCTAAGATTCGAGACCAGTCGTTCAGTGTTATAAGCGGACTAGCTAGCCTCTGCGTTACAGCGGCCTCCTATTTTCTTTTTACTCGTATCATAATTTATGTAGATTATGCTCAGTACATATGTCGACGGGGTCCAACATCTGCAACTCCCCTGCAAACATTTTTGATTGCCAAACAATCTTCCGCGAATCTTCTAGATGAAGGTTATGGTGCCAGATGAGTTCGTCTAAGAGTCTTAGACGATTTCCCCATCGTGAAGAGTTGTGTCCTCTAGGCGACTCGTCTAAAACATTGTTCCACGAATCTTCCATATGAGTTGCTAACGAGTAAGTCGGAACAGTTTTGGAATGTCTAAGAATCGCTCAAGAATCCTGTGGGCGAATAAAAACTGATTGTTTTGGAAGATTAATAAAATACTCCTCCTGAAGAATTGCGCATTACTCGCATTCGCATTACTATTTGACAAATAAAAATTTTGTAATGTTCTGTAGGAGTTGCACATTATTTGCTGGGAAGATCTAAAAATGCTCTTAAAAATGTTAGGTTTACTCATTCCATTCGTCATACTAAGTACCAATTGTCATATAAGCTATGTGAGAATTCTTTTTGGCGATGTGGAAGTTGTCCACTCAGAACTAAACATCGAATAACATAATTCAATACAAGTCCTTAGCGCATCACTTAGGAAGATAAAAGCATTCGCGAAGAGTTAACTCAGGCGATTTATAAACAAATCTTCTGGATGATTATAAGGAACAATCGTCGCTAAAAGTCGCTAAAACTTTCACTCACTCAATTGGATTGTCCAATGGTATTTTAGAAGAATGTTTCACGACTCATAAGGACAAATATAGGGCAATGAGTTGTGAAAGAATCGTCGCAAAGAGTTGCTAAATCTTCCGCACACGCAATGGATTGTCCAATGATATCCCAGAAGAGTGATTCGCGACTGTCCAATGATATTCTTGAAGAGTGTTGCACGACTCATAAAGACGATTATAACGCAATGAGTTGTAAAAGAATCGTCGCAAAGAGTTGCTAAATCTTCCGCACACCCAATGGATTTTCCAATGATATCCCAGAAGAGTGATTCGTGACTGTCCAATGATATTCTAGAAGAGTGTTGCACGACTCATAAAGACGATTATAACGCAATGAGTTGTAAAAGAATTGTCGCGAATAGTTGCTAAATCTTCCACACACGCAATGGATTGTCCAATGATATCCCAGAAGAGTGTTGCGCGACTCATACGGACGATTAAAACGCAATGGATTAAAAGAGACTCGTCAAGAGGAGTGTTTCGCGACTTATACGGAAGAACAGTTACGTAAAAATCTTCCAGAAGAATGTTTAATTCATCACGTGGACGAACGCTCTTCCAAAATTATGATAAATGTCATTATGTAAGACAACTCGTTATGCAGACAGATAGATGGACGGACGGACGGACTGAGAGACAGACATTCAAACAGACAGACGGACAGATATATAGAGAGACAGACAGATAGAGAGAAAGAGGCAGGCATTCAGATAAACAGACAGACAAGCAAACAGACAGACAAAAAGATAGATGGACAGATAGACGCATATGGCTAGATCATCTTAGATTTGTAAGACGACCATATTGCCATATGTTGCTCATGTAATGACAAAATAATATAGCCAAAATTAAATTTTAGGGAAAGTATATCCCTGTAACATCACAACATATAATTCAAGACCTTATGCAGTATTACTTTTCTATACTATATTGACAATCTAATTTAATTGAGTAATGCCGATCCGTCAGTCTGGCCATTCCCATCCTAACACCATAAAATATTGACCACCTTCTAGCTCAAATTCAAATAAAGTTATAAACCATGATGCGAGGTACCTAAAGTTTGGTCAGCTCGAAATAGGTAAATTTTTTTTTGCTCTTCACATTTCTTTTGTTTGGCCAACCAACTTACCCTTGGGTTGATTTGCCCAATCTATTGGGTTGCCCAAAAAGTAATTGCGGATTTTTCATATAGTCGGCGTTGACAAATTTTTTCACAGCTTGTGACTCTGTAATTGCATTCTTTCTTCTGTCAGTTATCAGCTGTTACTTTTAGCTTGCTTTAGAAAAAAATTGTAAAAAAAGTATATTTGATTAAAGTTCATTCTAAGTTTTATTAAAAAGGCATTTACTTCCTTTTAAAAAATTCGCGATTACTTTTGGACAACCCAATATTTTCCGCAAAATACAGAAATTTATTTAATTTTCACTCTTAGAGTTTTTTAAGTTGCAATGCAATTGCAGCATTTATAGTTTACACTGCAATTCAATTTCTTTCAGAAAAAGCGAAAAAAAGAAACTCCGCAAAAAAGAAAAACTTCTTCAAACAAAAAACCCAACAAAGCTCATATTTCATCACTAAGAGCTTTGGCAATTCTTGGTCAATAAATTGTCAATTTTGCAATCCATTTTAACTTAAATCGATGCAGCCCAAGGAGTGGCAGCAAGCAAACAACCCGGCCAACATAGCCAAGCACACAACACAAACTTTGGCCCATACATTTATTCGGCCAACAAACGAATCAACCACAAGGGGCAAAACATTTAAATTAATTTGACCTCAATGTACTGTATTTGGCCAAAAAAAAAGATCTCCATTTATAGCTACACACACACACACACACACACATAAGCACTCATACAAAGAGCCAATATTCCAAAGCCAGGCCAGAAAAACCAACTTCACACACACACACAAAATCTATAAAAATAGAAAACAAGTTTGACAAAAACCCAACGCCACCCAACCAATAGCCAATTTCTCACAAAACTCTGGGCAAAGAAGTTAAAACGGCAAAAAATAAAAAATATTGGGGCTAAACGAATATTTGGTGCCCTCCACTATGAAATTGCAAATTCGCATGGAACAGTGGGTTATGTTATGAACATCTAAACTCAATGGCAGGGGAAATACTTTTTATCGCCGAGTCCAAACATAGTACCGCGTAGCGACACCACTTAGTATAGAAGTTTTATATGGAAGCAAATGCAAATTTGCCCATGAACATTCTATTGGGTTGCCCAAAAAGTAATTGCGGATTTTTTAAAAGAAAGTAAATGCATTTTTAATAAAACTTTGAATGAACTTTAATCAAATATACTTTTTTTACACTTTTTTTCTAAAGCAAGCTAAAAGTAACAGCTGATAACTGACAGAAGAAAGAATGCAATTACAGAGTCACAAGCTGTGAAAAAATTTGTCAACGCTGACTATATGAAAAATCCGCAATTACTTTTTGGGCAACCCATTAGATCCCTGGACGCCTCCTTAGGTTACTTACATCCTTTCTGTGGCTTGGGTCGATGTCGTCTGCTTAACCCATTAGGTGGGTGTCGTCAATCATGTCTATTTTCAAAATCTCGTCATTGGTTGCATTCGAAAGGTCTGGCCCCAATATGGATACCTGGGAGGCTCCTGGGGTCACTTGCATCCTTTCTGTGGTTTGGGTCGTGTCATAGATTAGTACCCGGTCTTTCAGATAGTTCTTCAAGATTCCCACCAAGCACCTAGGTACATGGAAGATCGTCTCTAGGGTTTAAATCACTTCTGCCCACCCTAGGTGATTATAGGCATTCTTGACATCTAGGGTCGCTAATAATACGAGCGGTCTTGTAAAGTGACTGTGCCGCTTGCATAGTGTCCACTACCTCTTTCACAGCACCCAATGTCAACTTCCCTGACCGAAATCCGCACTGTCTTTTGGAGAGACCTCCCACGGCTCTGAAGGCTTAATGAAGTCTTGGCCTAATGAGACGCTCAAGTAGTTTGCTAGCTGTGCCTAGCATGCACAGTGGTCGGTACGACGAAGGTGATGTTCGGTCCTCCTTTTCCTTGCTAATTAAAACTAGCTTTTGCTTTTTCTAAGCGTCAGGGAATATGCCATCTAGCAGGCAGCTTTTGTACATTGTGAGTAGTTCGGCTGCTATCACTTTAATGACCTCGGCGGATATGCCATCAGGGCCTGGTGTTTTCTTATTCTTGGGGCTCTTGGCTGGCACTGTGTCTGCCACCTCTTTCACAGCTCCCAATGTCAACTTCCCTGGCCGAAATCCGCACTGTCTTTTAGAGAGACCCCCCACAGCTCTGATGGCTGCATCAAATCTTGGCCTAATGAGACGCTCAAGTAGTTCGCCGGCTGTATCTAGCATGCACAGTGGTCTGTATGACAAAGGTGATGTTCAGTCCTCCTTTCCTTTAGTAATAAAAACTAGCTTTTGCTTTTTCTAAGCGTCAAGGAATATACCATCCTGCAGGCAGTTTTTATACATTGCGAGTAGTACGTTGGGTAGTTCGGTTGCTATCACTTTAATGACCTCTGCGGATATGCCATCAGGGCCTGGTGCTCTTGGTGGCGGCTTTTCGTTCCTCACTGATGAACAGAGGTGTGTTCGAGTTAGGCTCTGTCTCAGTGTTGTCCTCTCTTATCTCAGGCAGTGGCAAAAGTGTGTTCACTACCTTGTACAAGGTATTCACATCCGTCTTGTCTACAGAGCTTCTCATTCCAAGCTTTTGCATGACGATTTTATACCCAAGACCCCCCAGAGGTTTTTATTTCTATCAAGTCTCGTCTCTTTCCATTTGTCTCTCTTGCTTTTGTTTATAGTGGTATGAAGTTCCACCGTAGCGCAGAGGTTAGCATTTTCGCCTATGACGCTGAACGCCTGGGTTCGAATCCTGGCAGGAACATCAGAAAATTTTTCAGAGGTGGTTATCCTCTTCTAATGCTGGCGACATTTGTGCGATACTTTGCCAAGTAAAAACTTCTCTCCAAAGAGGTGTCGCTCTGCAGCACGCAGTTCGGAATCGCCTCTAAAAAGGAGGTCCCTGATCATTGAGCTTAGAATTGAATCGGACAGCACTCATTGATTTGTGAGAAGTTTGCCCCACTTCCTTAATGGAATGTTCATGGGCCAATTTTCAATTTGCAATTTGGTATGAAATTCCTTTTTGTTAGTCTGCGAGTCTGCGACAGTTAAGCCTGCATTCGTCGATCGAACCCAGCGTCCTTGAGTGATAAACGAATATTCATTGAGAGATTTTATTTAGAAGTTTTTTTCGAGCTTACTTTACTTCTTGTTGAATTGTCCCCCATATGGCCGGCCAATTTGGATACACTACAGATTTTTTCTCTCGAACACTCCAAGTACTATTTTGCATTTGTCAGTACACAATACTTCAGTATGTTACCAACAAAGTGTTTGAATTATTATACCACCCTTCCCTTCTGTGTTGGAGGTTAGGGTACAAATATAAAACGAGGCTAATACTGACGTAGGAGCCAGCAAAGAGGCATTTGCCTGAAATTCATGAGCACCGGATTTTTCTTCTTTGATATGGCATAACATACAAATGCAATGACCACCATCACAACAACACCAATACCCTAACAGGCATCCACCCACCCATCTATAGTCAACACCCTCCACCATGTGGCCAGAGCAATGGCAATAGATGCCAATATTGTTGTAGATAACATCAACAACATGAATTGACCAGGCTTTAGATGATTTGAGTTTTTTAATTGAATTAAATTTTTAGAGAGCGACCCCATAGAAATGGAAATTGAATTGAATGCAGGGCAATGGCAAATGAATTTTTCAATGCTGTTGAAGGCAGGGGAAGGCAATAAAAATAATAAAAACAAAAAAATTAATTTCCATGGAGAGTTGATTAGGGATAAGAGTTTGGGAAAGGGAAAAATATTTTTGTAGTTTGTTGAAGAATTATCCTTAAGTGGTGCTGAGATGGTTTTATCAGAAAATTTCTCTAACAAGGACTTAACAAATAATCCCCTCTGGGATGAGGGTATATCAACTTCTTCATTGCTTTTGTAGAATTGCAAATTTACCCATGAAAATTCTATTAAAGAATAGCGGGGATACTTCTCTCATACCAAGGAGTACTGTCCGATACAAATTTGAGTGCAATGATGAGGGATGTCTTTTGTGGGGAAGTTTACACGGCTCATTACCAAAGGTAAATATCTCACAAGTGCCGCCAGCAGGTAAAACATCTCTGAAACATTTTTCTGATGTTTAAACCCAGGCGTTCAACGTTAAAGGCGGACATACTAACCTCTAAGCTACGGTGCTTTTATAATATCTCTAAATATAGGCATCTACCTGGCCCGGTGTGCTTCGCTACACCCATAAGTGTTGGCGGCCCTTTTTTGTACATGGTAATAGGTCCATTGTTACGTGTGCTGTGTGGCATGTGGCACCGTCTTGTTGAAACCACATGTCATGCATGTCAAGCTCTTGTATATTGGGCAACAAAAAAAAATTGAATATCATCTCACGGTAGCGCTCACCATTCACAGTTACGTTACGATTCGAATCATCTTTGAAGAAGTACGGTCCAATGATGCCACCAGCCCATAGACCGCACCAAACTGTAACTTTGACTGATCTTCACTTTAAAATCGACAATTCTGATTATGTACGTACTCATTGAGCCAAAAATGAGCTTCGTCGCGATGAACTTTCTTAACTGAGCTCACATTTTGATAATAAAGTCAATAACTTGCAAGCATTGTTCGTTTGTACAACGAGTCATGGTTAAATTATAGACCAAACTGAAGATGTTTGACAATGAAACAAAACACAATACGTGTGTGAGCTGTTTAAACCAGTGTTGCCAAATAGATAATATCTAAAAAATCACCCTTTATAAATTTCGTATTCTCAAGTACTTTTCGTTTGAATCCCATATTGTCCCGATCGGCCTACATATCCGTTCGGGGGTGATTTTTTTGGGTAGGGTGGCCCCCTTGGGACTTGATTCCTAATTGTTTTACAAGTTTCGTATTCTACTTCCAATTACCTTTCATATGATACCCATTTTGCCCCAATCGGTAAACTTGCCATTTTTTGACAGTTTTTGGGGGTGGGGCAGGCCCTGCGACGCTTGAGATCGAATTGTTATATCAAATTCGTACTCTACTCTTTAATACCTTTCATTTGATACCCATATTGTACCAATCGGTTAACATGTCCGTTTGGGTGGGATTTGGGGTAGGGCGTCCCCCTCGGCTATTAGACCCCAAAAATGTATACCAATTTTGTGTTTCTGGGTTACCATAAGGTGGCAAACAAAATTTCACTCAAATCGATGTACGCATCTCCGAATTCGGGCGTTTTTGAAAATTTGGTTAGGGGGAGGGTCCGCTCCCCTTCGGATATCACATAACGAAGTACCCTATTATCAACGGGGGGCTATACTCTGCCTTTCCACAAATTTCATGAAAATCGGCTTGGCCGTTTTTGATTCTATTCGGAACAAACAAAGGGTAATTCTTTCATTTTTATTTAATAGATGTATTTTAAGTAAATTTAGCGATGAGCGTCCGCTTCCGAAAGCACGCTTACTGCCAAACAAGTAAATTAGGCCGGTAAATTGAGTCTTAATGGCCATGTGTTGCTTCACATACCAAATTTATTTATTTATTTATCAACATTTTAGATAATTTACTAAATTTTCCAAATTTTGTTTTTCATTTCAGGTAAGCTGCAAATGAATTGGTTAAACAATCCAACGTTCAAATGGGTGATTCCAAATCTGGTAATCGGTACTTAGTTCATAAGACAATTGAAAAAATGTCACTAATCTAATCAAATATGAAAAAATATTAGAAATTAAAAACTTTAAAGGGTTTAAGCTGTTTTTTGCTACTTCCCGTGTGATTTTCCTTAATTAGTTCATATAGTAGTAGGGGACAGTAGGAATAGCCACACTTAATAAAATATAATTTTTATACTACTTGAACTCATATAGGCATATGGAGCTAAAATGAAAACTTTTCGGAATTAGATTATGAATCTGGCAGATAAATTCAGTTTGAAGTATAGGAGGTCACACCAACCCCCCGAAAACGCCACAAACTGACATATTAACCAATTATGACCATATGAGACTCTGTTTGTTTGTTCCGTAGACTTGAAAACGGCTAAACCAATTTTCTGTACATTTTCATGGATTGTGTAGGTTGGTCTAGAAGGAAATATAGGCTATATATTTTTTTGACATCTGATGGGGGCGGACTCTCCCCCGTACCCCAAGAACTTCGCCCAAAATCAAAAGTTGGCCGATCGGGGCAAATTGGGTATCAAATGAATGGTAGAGACAAGAAGACGAATATGATGTTAAAATTTTGGGTCCAACTCCAAAACTCATCTAAACAGATATTCTCGTCAACGTGGGACTCAAATAAAACATATTTGGCAGTAGATTACAAATATGGCATATAAAATTAGGTCCAAGTAAGGAGAGGTCGCCGCACCCCCAAATATCCCCAAATGGGCACATAAGCCAACCATGGCTATATGAAACTTAAATGAAAGGTATTTGGGAGTAGAATAGCGTTCCAAGCGCCTCGATCTTCTGTGCTCATTCTAAAATCTCTGACACCAAGTTTCGAGGTGTCTCCCACAACTTGATCTTTCCATTGGGCTTTTGGTCTTTCCGGTTTGCCTTCAAAAGACTACTTTGCTGGAGCTTCTTCATCCATTCTGACAACATGCTATCGTCGGAATACAGCTCATACAGCTCGTGCTTCATACGTCGCCTAAATTCTCCGTTAACTTAAACTGGTCCATATATTTTACGAAGAATCTTTCTCTCAAACACTCCAAGTACTGCCTCATCTGCTTTCACAAGTACTCATCTGCTTTCACAGAATCATAAAACAGCACGGGTAGTATCAGTGTCTTGTTAAGTGTAATCTTCGTCTGTCGAGAGGTGGCCTTGTTTCTAAACTGCTTACTTAGTCCCAAGTAGCATCTGTTTGTCAGTGTTATTCTTCGCTTAATCTCAAAACTGGTGTCATTCGTTTCGGTTACAGCGGAGCCGAGGTAGATAAAGTTACTCACTGTCTCAAAGTTGTGGTTCCCAACTTTCTCCATGTTCTTTATCTGCTCGATTGTGCAAGGTTTTTTGGGAGTTGAAACCATCCATTTCGTCTTATCTCCATTTACTGCCAGACCCATTTTCACTGACTCTCTTTCGATTCTTTCATAGGCTGCCCGACCTAAGATATCGATGTCGTCGTTATAGGCATGCTACTCGCCTAGTGTTCTCTTGTGATTAGTCTGCCATATCTATTCACATCTGCATCTCGTATGATCTTCTCCAGCAACATATTAAAGAGATCACATGATAGGCTGTCTCTTTGTCTGAAACCTCGTTTGGTATTAAATGGTTCGGAGAGATTCTTTCCTATTCTTACTGAGGAATAGTGCAGATTCTTATTAATTTTGCAGGGATACCAAACTCAGATATGGCTTCAAATACCTTTGAAAGGAGTATCGAAGTCGGCTTTGTAGTCAACAAAGAGATGGTAGGTATTGATTTGTCCCTTTCGGTTTGTCTTTTCCAAGATTTGGCACAGTGTGAATATCTGGTCCAGGGTGGATTTACCAGGTCTAAAGCCGCATTGATAGGGCCCAATTATCTCATTGACTTTAGGTTTTAATCTTTCACACAATATGTTCGAGAGTATCTTCTATTCGATGGTGAGGAGACTCTGTAGTTGGCACATTCCGTCTGGTCTCCTTTCTTGTGTACGGGACATAGTATGCTGAGGTTCCATTCATCGGGTATGCGTTCTTCTAGCCAGATTGCGCAGATAAGCTGATGCATACGTCTTATCAGCTTGTCGCCTCCGGTCTTAAATAGTTCAGCGGGTAACCCGTCGGCTCCTGCTGCCTTGTTGTTGTCCTTTCTTGTGTACGGGACATAGTATGCTGAGGTTCCAATCATCGGGTAAGCGTTCTTCTAGCCAGATTGCGCAAATAAGCTGATGCATACGCCTTATCTGCGTGTCGTCTCCGGTGTTAAATAGTTCAACGGGTAACCCATCGGCTCCTGCTGCCTTGTTGTTCATTAGTGGGGTCACTGCTACTTGGACCTCATTCTGACTAGGAGGTAAACATTCTATACCATCATCAGGGATTAGTTCTGCGGTATCGCCTTCGCCGCCAACATCGGACACTAGCAGTTGGGTAAAATGTTTTTTCCATATCCTCAACATGTTATCTGTGTCAGTTACCAGATTTCCTTCATTGTCTCTGCAGGAGGATGTGACTGCAGCAAAGTTTGATGTTTAATTCTTTGATGTTTAATATATAAAATAAAATCTTAAACTGGTTTCCGTTTTTAGTTTAAGTAATTTTTGAAATTTTTTGCTTATAGTAGATAGGGACAGTAGGAATCGCAACACTTTTTGTCTATCCATTTATTTTTTACGATTCGTATACACTTTTTAGTTAGAAGTCTACTTATTCGAATGCAAGTTGACTGTTCAAAACATTGAAAACTTAAAAAGAAGTCATGATTGATTTGATAAATTTTGGGTATTTTTCTATTTCTGGTATATTGATGTTCATCCAGCTACAGTCCACTTGAAAAAGGATCTAAGAGAGTTGTACATGGTCCTTTATTTATATTCAAAGTTTCCCTTTAAGCATTTTTACACCTATTATTTCAATCCATACTCTATGATTTTTTTTTTTTAATAATAATCTTTTCTATTAGCATACCTTCCCCCTAAACCTTATTGTAGACCATTAAAATTACTTAGCCAACTTTCTTGCCATTCTTTGTGGGTGTGTCCTATGCATTGTTTTTAAATCGTTTTTCAAGCTAAAAAAAAATTCTGCTTCCATTTTTGTTTTTTGTTTTGCGAAAACCTGCTTCAATGCTGGTTATTATTCATTGTCTACCTGTCCGTCCGCCCATACGTCCGTTTGTGGGTGATGTGAACTTTTAATTTTTCATTAAACGAGAATAATTTTAATTGAAAATTGGCGTGTTTCACCACCTAAGCAATGAGTAATTGCTGCTACTTGCAGGGAACACATTTTTTCCCCCCCAAGTTCAAACTAAGGGGTAGAGAGACAAAAAAACAAACATTGAAATTTTACAAGATTACACAAAAAAATGGCAATTAATCACATGGAATAATTATATGGCCAATACCAAGGAGAAATTGACTAAATACGATTATGAGAAAATATGAATTGCGAAAATGTTACAGCTCTGTAAATTGAGGCCAAAGGAAGTCAAAACTTAGGAAGTGCTAAATTAAAAAAAAAAATTTTGCCAACAGACAATCTTTGGACGAGAGGACTCCAAATGGGAAAACTTCAAAGATAACTCAAAAATCCACCACCTCGGGTTTATAGAACACCATTTCGTTAATATGCCTTAAAAAATTAATAATTTTGAACTTATAGCAGCTATATCGAAATAAGATATGCTCTGAACCAAACTCCTCACAATTCAATATTCAAAATTTGCACAAAATCTTATATTGGGTTGCCCAAAAAGTAATTGCGGATTTTTTAAAAGAAAGTTAATGCATTTTTAATAAAACTTAGAATCCACTTTAATCAAATATACTTTTTTTACACTTTTTTCTAAAGCAAGCTAAAAGTAACAGCTGATTACTGACAGAAGAAAGAATGCAATTACAGAGTCACAAGCTGTGAAAAAATTTGTCAACGCCGACTATATGAAAAATCCGTAATTACTTTTTGGGCAACCCAATATATAAAAATCAATTTGTGTTTATTTGTGTGTTTCTTATAGACTTAGAAACGGCTGAATGATGCAGTGGTGAAAATAGAGTACTAAATTTTTTGATATCTGAAGGGGGGGCGGACGCTTACCCTAATTTTCAGAAACGCCAGATCTCGGAGATAAGTGGTGCAATTTAAGCGAAATTTTGTGTGCTCTCATATAGTAGCGTAAAAATAAAAATTTGGATCCAAATTTTGGATTGGGTGCCTAGGGGGGCCGCCCCACCCTAAAACCCACCAAACATATATTTAGATAAATCACTACAATATGGGACTCAAATGAAAGGTATTTGGGATAAGAAAACGTATCTGATATCCAAATGTCAGACCAAGTGTTAGGGGGACTACCCCAACCCCCAAAATACCCCTAAATCGGACATATTTAGCGACCATGGCAATATGGGACTCAAATGAAAGGTATTTTTTGCGAGTAGAATAGGAATATTATATTCAAAGGAAAATTTTGTTCCATATAAAGTAAAAGTAGGCGCAGCGGAGCGGGCCCGGGTCAGCTAGTCTTATAATAAAAGAGTCTTAATGGGCACAAGATCATAAATTGGGGTATCGCGCTATATATACAGCAGCTATATCCAAATATGAGCCGCCAACAGACAAACGTAGGGCAAGAGAACTCAAAATGGGAAAAAAAGACAAGAGCGCTCAAAATGGGAAAAACTCTTCAAACAAAAACCAAAAATCCCAAAATCTTAGCAAAATTCTTGGCAAACTGTCTGACTGTTAGAGACGTTTGGGAGCACTCAAAATGTCATAACCAGTAAGAATTTATGTTTTTAAGGGGTCGAAAAAGAGTTATTTCCTTATTTTGTACAAAGGAAACAAGAAAAGAGGAACATTTGAGAAAGCCAACTATTGGGTTGCCCAAAAAGTAATTGCGGATTTTTCATATAGTCGGCGTTGACAAATTTTTTCAACGGCTTGTGACTCTGTAATTGCATTTAGCTTGCTTTAGAAAAAAAGTATAAAAAAAGTATATTTGATTAAAATTCATTCAAAGTTTTATTAAAAATGCATTTACTTTCTTTTAAAAAATCCGCGATTTCTTTTTGGGCAACCCAATACGTTTTTTGCAGAAAAAAACACTTTCTTCAACGTTGACTACCTTAGTAAAGTTTTCAATTTTATAAATCTTACAACTTTTTCGATTTCAAAAACATTCATATATGTTCACTTTTCTATGAAACCTTTCATTTACATTTGTTCCATATTTTACCCAGTAGGTGTCCATTGATTGCAGATAAAATAGCAATCCGTAGAAAACTCCACATCATGTTTGTCACCAAACCAAACAAATTTCCTTTCTATACCAAAACAAACAAACAAATATGCTACAGACATGCGTAAGCAGACAAACTGACAACATTTCTTGGTGCCGACCCAGAGAGCTTAGTACTAAGGCGGTATGTCTATGGCCTGTCAATTGCCATGACATTCATTCTGAGTGCAATATGTTAGATAAGTATCTGCGTTGTTTAATGTGTCATTGGCAGATTTGCACATTTTATATGGATTTCATGTTCAGGTTATTCATTTATTTACCACAGATATTTTCATTGTGGTAGATGTAAGAAATGGATTTGCAAAGTTCGGCTGTTGTGCAAAACTTTTATGAGAGGGAGATATGATGTATGCAATGGAGAGGGTAATGTTTTTGTGAATAGTAAACAAAGAGCAACAAAAATGACAAAAAAGAAATTAGAGTTTCTTTAAATAAAAAAAAATATATTAAAGTTTTTATAATAAAATATAATTTTTTTTTCGAAATTCCAGCTCAAAAGCGATAGGATTAGAAAGAAATTTCCTTAAAATTTCAAAAATTTTTAGAATTTTTTTTTAATTTTTTGGATTTTTTTTAGCATTTAAGCTTCAACAAATTTTTTATAGAATTTAAAAAATAAAATAAAATAATAAAAAAATTTCTAAAATTTCTGCGTTTTTTTAGGGCAATTTTCCTTTATTATTACGTATAGTAGATGGGGACAGTAGGAACCGCAACACTTGATAAAGGAATATATTTGAAGATTATAAGTCCACGTTACAGATATGCTTTAACCTATTCGTTTTTAAATATAAACAAGCATAGAAGCGAAAAACTATGGCCTTTTACTATGTGAGAATTTCCTTGGCAGATTATCCTTAGTTTTTTTTCCATAGATTGATTTCAAAGTTTACACTGTGTGAACCATTATACTAGCAGAAGCAGTGTGCTGCGCCCTTTTCGAAATTTAAGGTTTCTTTAAATGATATGAAGCTTCGGCCCAGAGCTATGGTCCTTTCTCGGATCTATTGGGTTGCCCAAAAAGTAATTGCGGATTTTTTAAAAGAAAGTAAATGCATTTTAATAAAACTTAGAATGAACTTTAATCAAATATACTTTTTTACACTTTTTTTCTAAAGCAAGCTAAAAGTAACAGCTGATAACTGACAGAAGAAAGAATGCAATTACAGAGTCACAAGCTGTGAAAAAATTTTTCAACGCCGACTATATGAAAAATCCGCAATTACTTTTTGGGCAACCCAATACATCACTTTATATGAATATGTTTACATTTTTTTAAAGTCTCACAGGTCCTTCCTGAATCAATTCAAATTTGGATATCATATTCGTACTTAGACTCGTTCAGCATGAACATTTTGGGTATTCCAGACAATTGGTCCCTAATATTCGTACTTCACATTAAAAGACCTTTCATTTAAGTCCCACATTGCAACGGTCGATCGACATGTCAACTTTTTTTTGAGTCGGGTGGCTCCCCAGACACTTTAAGTCGAAATTTAATATCAGATTCGAACTTCACTACCAATTACCCTTTATTTCAATCTCATATTGTCTCGATCTTTTGGATCGCCTATATTTCCCCCCAAAGTTGAAAGCCACATTTTTATTCTACACCCGAATAAATTTCAGTTGAGTCCCATTTTGCCCTGATCAGACTACTTTTCATCTTGGGTGGCTATTCGAGAAGGGCAGGATTTTTTTGGCAGTGGTGGTCCTTTGATATTTGGTGCCTAATTTTGATATAAAATTGATATTCTTTTCTTAAATACCTTTCATTTGAGTCCCATATGGTTCCTATAAACCTGCTTTGCCGCTTGGAGGGCTTTTGGGGGTAAATTGGCGGCAAGCTTTGATTTGATATCAAAAATTCTATTCTTCTCCCAAATACCTTTAATTTGAGTCCCATATCGTCCCGATCGATCTCCATATACTCAAATACCTTTCATTTCAGTCCCATTTTGTTCCTTTCGGTCTACATGGCGGCAAGTTTTGACTTGATATCAAAAATACTATTCCATATTGTCACGATCAGTCTCCATATCTATTTGAGGGGGTTTTTGGAGTAGATTATGGTGTGGTAGCAAATTAAGACGTGGTAGCTAATTTGAATATCAAAATCCTATTCTCCTCTCAATTATCTTTTATTCCATATTGCCCCAATCGCCTAACATGTCCGTTAGAGAGGTGTTAGGGGCGGTTTTTGAAGCCGGTTGGCCCCCTGGGACCTTATCCCATATTTTGATACACATTTCGTTTTCTACTCTAAAATAAAGGGTGATTTTTTTGATGTTAGGATTTTCATGCATTAGTATTTGACAGATCACGTGGGATTTCAGACATGGTGTCAAAGAGAAAGATGCTCAGTATGCTTTGACATTTCATCATGAATAGACTTACTAACGAGTAACGCTTGCAAATCATTGAATTTTATTACCAAAATCAGTGTTCCTTTTTATGGCCGAGTCCGAAAGTGCGACACCACTTCTTGAGCCTCTAGAGAGCTTGCTTTTTGTCCGATTTGGCTGAAATTTTGTACTATGACGTTATCTATGACATTCAACATATGTGCCAAGTATGATATGAATCGGTTCAAAACCTGTTATAGCTCCCATATAACCCGATCTCCCGATTTTGCTTCTTGAGCCTCTATAGGGCGTTATTCTTATCTGATTTGGCTGAAATTTTGCACAATGACTTTTTCCATTACCTTTAATATGTGTGCCATATATGGGCTGAATCAAACTGCCGTTTTTATTCTTGAGCTTCTAGAAAGCCCAATTTTTAACCGATTTCTAATATACGTGCCAGACCTCACTGAATCGGCTTAAAATCTAATGTAGCTTCCATATAAACCGATCTCTCGATTTTACTTCTGGAGCCTTTAGAGATCGAAATTCTTATCTGTTTTGGTTGAAATTTTGCACAATGGCAACAACTTTGCTCTCCAACACCCAAGCCAACTTTGGTTCCAATAGCATGGAAATTCTTATCCATTATGCTTTGATTGTCTGCAAATAGCTACCAAGCAAAGAACTTGAAAAATACGATCCATGGTTAAGGCCCTGTCAAACTTTGTACACATTTACTTGTTTGCATTCCTCCATCAACCTTACCCACTCTAATATACGTTTTGTAAAATATTTTTAAATCTTTAATTGTTTCTATGTATAATTTATGTTTTGTTATATCTATTGCTTACATGTTGCTGATAGCAAGCAATTGGTAACTGACAACACTTTAAAGCATTGCAGTGTTTCTTGTAAATGTTAATGCTGCGTCATGACATCATTTACAGATCTTAAGATACTGTCATAGCAATGAAAACCAAAAAACGTATCTTAGGATGAAAATTGCAAAATTTTATAATGCCAATAATAGGTGATGATAAAATAAAGAATATTTCAATTTGATTAAAGTTTATTAAAGATGAGTGATTGTATACTCCGTATTAGTAGCAGCATTTAATTAAAGTAGATGGTATTAAAAGATTTCTTTTCTTAAGTATCCCATAGAGAAATTTGATGTTAAATATTTCTACTTTTGTCTTAACTAAAGTTTAAAGCCATTTTTATGCCGTACTTTAGGTGTAGACAAAGATGATGATCTCAACCAACGATGCCCAATGTGTAAATATGACTGTATGTGTGAAACACTCTCTCTATGTATTTTTATATCCTCCACCATAGGAAGGGGGTATACTAATTTTGTCATTCTGTTTGTAACTCCTCGAAATATTCGTCTAAGACCCCATGTCCGTGTCTTTCGAAACAGTAAAGCTAGCCGCTTGAAATTTTGCACAAATACTTCTAATTAGTGTAGGTCGGTTGGGATTGTAAATGGGTCAAATCGGTCCATATTTTGATATAGCTGCCATATAAACCAATCTTGGTTCTTGACTTCATGGCCGCTATAGGGCACAATTTTTATCCGATTTGGCTGAAATTTTGCATGAGGTGTTTTATTATGACTTCCAACAACTGTGCTGAGTATGGTTGAAATCGGTCCATAACCTGATATAGCTGCCATATAAACCGATCTTGGGTCTTGACTTCTTGAGCCTCTACAGGGAGCAATTCCTAACCGATTTGGCTGAAATGTTGCATGAGGTGTTTTGTTATGACTTTCAACAACTGTGCTAAGAATAGTTCAAATCGGTCCATAACCTGATATAGCTGCCATATAAACCGATCTGGGGTCTTGACTTCTTGAGCTACTAGAGGGCGCAATTATTATCTGATTTAGCTGAAATTTTTTATACCCTACACCATTACTGTGGTACAGGGTATTATAACTTAGTGAATTAGTTTGTTACACCCAAAAGGAAGAGTGATAGACCCATTGATAAGTATACCGATCGACTCTGAATCACTTTCTGATTCGATTTAGTATGTCCGTCTATCTGTCTGTCCCTCTGTCTGTCCATGTTAATTTGTGTACTAACTATAGGTCGCAATTTTGATCCAATCGTCTTCAAATTTGGTATGGGTATGTTCAAAGCCTATTGAATTTGGAAAAAATCGGTTCAGATTTGGATTTAGCTCCCATATATATGTTCATCCGATTTGCAGTAATACTGCAATAAAATGGTCATTTGTTAATCGATTTACTCGAAATTTGGCAGGAAAGATTTTCTTATGACTCCCAACATTACAGGTGAATTTCATTAAAATCGGTTCAGATTTGGATATAGCTCCCAAATATGTTCATCCGATTTGCAGTAATACTGCAATTAAATGGTTATTTGTCACCCAATACTCTCGAAATTTGGCAGGAAGAATTTGTTAATGACTCTCGACATTACTGGTGTTTTTCATAGATATCGGTTCAGATTTAGATATAGCTCTTACATATATATATCGCCCGATTTTCACTCCTAGAGTCACTGCAAGCGCATTTATTGACCAATCTCCCATAAGTTTTGTACAACGCTTTCGTCGACGACTTCCACAATGTCTATAAAGTTTGCTCGAAATCGGTTCGGATTTAGATATAGCTCGCATATATATGTTCGTCCGATTTGCAGTAATATTGCAATCAAATGGTCATTTGTTAACCGATTCTCTTGAAATATGGCAGGAAGGATGAAAACATCCGGCGAGGTCCATCAAAATTTTATTAGAATAAGACATAGCGCCCACTTTGTACCTATAGGGTAGGTGTAGGGTATTATAAAGTCGGCACCGCCCGACTTTTGCCTTTCCTTACTTGTCTGTATTGAATGATTGGTGTTTGGCAAAAATATACCTGGAAATTATGGGGTCAAAAGTGCGAAATTAAAATGTTACTATGACTGTCCTCCTCCACACTCTTCTCTTCCCCCCCACCACCCCACTGGCTACGGTTCAGCACTATATATTAACACCTAATTTATTATTCATTTTCGTTCAACCTTTATTAATTTATAACATCTGCAAACCAACTCCAATGGCCCGGCGATGCCAATAAATTAATTTATCTAATTAAAATGAAATTAATAACATGCATGCAAAATATGTTGCAAGTATATCGTTTAACAAATTATTACCAATTTGCCATCATAAATTAAACACTACACAATAAAAATTCCAATTTTAAAATTTTTAATTAATTTATTAGCCTGTGAAAAGCAAGAAAGTCAATAAATAACTGCAATATCAACAACAAAAGAGCAACATATTGCCAATCGCTAAAAATATAACAACAAAAGTGGCTGCTTAAATTACTAAAGTCAAGTGGCAATGTAGTGGCTTTTTTAGAAGATTTGGAAACGCCAAACAAACCAAAAAAAAAAAAAGAAGTAAAAAAAAAATATTGAGAATTTATGCGAATTTTTCTATACAAATAGAAAAAAAAATTTTAGAAAGATTTTTTTACTATTGACTTTAGTTTTCCATACTGAAGTAATATAGGATATTGGTGTTCCTTCAATGTAATACAGCAGATTAGGCGTGTTATTGACTTTTACAAATTGTTGCTCTACATCTAGTCCCATTATTCAATAACTTGTTAATTGGCTCTGAATACCTATGTGCTATGCCAGCCTTGGGGTTGGCTTCATGTCTATGTAATTTACTTGCCTCAATGTTTAATGTTAACGTAATTTCTCGAAATTAAGTTGTTTCCCTTAAGTTTAGCTCGCTTGCAGATTCCAGACAAAATGTTCATTATGCATTCCTGTATATTAAAACAGGTTAGTGTGTGGGTGTCTATCTAGCTCATGTTATAAATGACTGAAACATCGAGTTGTACTTACACTTACATGTCATGTTAACACACTATCGACCAAATAACTACAACATCCTCTATTGCCCTTTTATACTCTTTCCCCTTTGAAACACACACACTCTCTCTCTCTCTCTGTCGCTGTCTCTGTCTCTAGTTGGCGACAAGGGTGAATGTGAAGGGCGCTAAACTTGACCGACCACCAACCAAAGCTTTATGGCAATGTTTCTCGATGTCACATGGTCAGGGTCCTTTTCAATGAACGAGATTTTGGTTTGGCAACCTCAAGCGTTTCCTTGCTCACCCACATGACTGCTAGCAAAATTCATTACTTTGGTCCAGAATATAATTTTGGCCAATGCAATGCACACACACACACACACACACAAACAGAAATATAAAGCAATATAAGATTGTGTTTGCCAACGATGTCGTATGTTCTTGCCTTTTGGGTACTTGATATTCGCGTGGTTTTTGGCCAACACATAAACACATCTTCATACAACCTTACCACTATCAATGCAGACTTCGCATACCAATGCGGTCATGAACATGAACAAAGAATTATTTCATCAGCATAGTATTTGGGTAAAGATTGGGATGTAGGTTAAATTTTAGATGCAATTAAAGGGTCAAGCCTTGAATATATACCTCAATAAAATAAAATAAAATAAAATAAAATAAAATAAAATAAAATAAAATAAAATAAAATAAAATAAAATAAAATAAAATAAAATAAAATAAAATAAAATAAAATAAAATAAAATAAAATAAAATAAAATAAAATAAAATAAAATAAAATAAAATAAAATAAAATAAAATAAAATAAAATAAAATAAAATAAAATAAAATAAAATAAAATAAAATAAAATAAAATAAAATAAAATAAAATAAAAAAATAAAATATAATAACAAATAAAATAAATTAACATAAAATAAAATAAAATAAAATAAAATAAAATAAAATAAAAAAAAAGTAAAATAAAATAAAATGAAATGAAAAAAAAAAATATCAACGTCTTTTTATTTTATTTTAATTAGGTTTTTTATTTTATTTTAATTTATTTTAGTTTGTTTTATTTTATTTGATTTTATTTTATTTAATTTTATTTAATTTAATTTATTTTAATTTATTTTATTTATTTTTTTATTTTATTTTATTTTATTTTATTTTATTTTATTTTATTTTATTTTATTTTATTTTATTTTATTTTATTTTATTTTATTTTATTTTATTTTTTGTATTTTATTTTATTTTATTTTAATTTTATTTTATTTTATTTTATTTTATTTTATTTTATTTTATTTTATTTTATTTTATTTTATTTTATTTTTTATTTTATTTTGTTTAATTTCATTTTATTTTACTTTATTTTATTTTATTTTATTTTAATTTATTTTAGTTTGCTTTATTCTAGTTTGCTTTATTTAATTTTATTTAATTTAATTTTATTTTATTTTATTTTATTTTATTTTATTTTATTTTATTTTGTTTTATTTTATTTTATTTTATTTTATTTTGTTTTATTTTATTTTAATTTAATTTATTTTATTTTATTTTATTTTATTTTTTTTTTATTTTATTTTATTTTGTTTAATTTTATTTTATTTTATTTTATTTTATTTTATTTTATTTTATTTTATTTTATTTTATTTTATTTTATTTTATTTTATTTTATTTTATTTTATTTTATTTTATTTTATTTTATTTTGTTTAATTTCATTTTATTTTACTTTATTTTATTTTATTTTATTTTATTTTACTTTATCTTATTTTATTTTATTTTTTTTTTATTTTATTTTATTTTATTTTACTTTATTTTATTTTGTTTTTTATTTAATTTAATTTAATATATTTTATTTTTTTTTATTTTTTTTTACTTTATTTTATTTTATTTTATTTTATTTTATTTTATTTTATTTTGTTTTTTATTTCATTTTACATTATTATATTTTAATTCATTTTGTTTTATTAATTAATTCAAACTAAAAACAATTTTTAAAATAAAATCTTTTTATTGGGTCCAACGTTTCAATCTCTATGAGAATTTTCCTCCACAACCCTCACATTGATGACATTTCATTGTTATAAAGAACATTACAATGCGTTGACTTATCAACCACATGCATACACTTTGATTACACACCGTCACACACAATGCTATTCTCACTCATACACACAAACACCCAAAGTAGTTGATTTGTATAAATGTGGTCTGTTTTGCTATGGCCAATGCTTTGGTTGGTTATCCACAACAAAATGCAAAACCAGCAAAACTAACATCTCAACAATGAATGAATGTGTGTTGCTGTTGTTGGTTGTTGAACATACCACATGGTCACCCCTCTCTATGCCCGCCTATGTCTGGGGACAACAGCAACAATAATATTCATCATCAATTCTTATATAAGTTTACCCAACAGCCACCCATACAAAGACAGCCTGGTTTGATGTTCAGCAGAATGTTGGTCACAGGGAGAGACAACCAGAAGCACATGTTGTTAAAAGAGCTTCCCTTAGGTGCTGCCATATTCAGATGGATGGGGATAAGTGTATAGGTATGAGTGTGTGTGTGTGCTTATGAGTCTATGTCCATAGAGGGGAAACGGAAATGACTGTGTTGCAGTGAACATTTAACAGAATTTGTATGCTGGCAAAGCAACACTTTTCGCAGCAGCAACGGAAGTTAAATGAACCAACATTTCATGGAGTTGTAGTGAAGCAGAGCAACAGAGAAAGAGAGAGAGGCAGGCAAAACTCTCTGCATACTATATATAGACCACAATTGTATGCGATACCAGTAAAAACCATAAAATTTTATATGGTTATTGGTCGACACTGTCGTTTTGCATTCTGTTTCATTGCATTCTACACTGTTGTTGCTGGTTTTTTGGAATTTTTTCAACTTCCCTTAGTTTCTGGGGGATATTTAGCATTGTGTGAACATATTTTGGGCAGTGTGCCAATTAAGTGCACTTTCCTATATTAACTTCATCTCAGACATACCACAAGCGAACTGGCACTCAATTCAGCAAGCGGCAGACAGACAGACCCTGGAGGAGCCAAGCAGTGGTTGCAAGACAAGGCAGCAGACATGCAAGACCAACTTAGTCAAATGTAAAAGCCTTTAATTCCACAATAGCAGCAGCAGCAGCAACTTTGAAGTAGACTAATTTTGGTTTTTTTTCAGTTTTGTTTTTCCTTGCTTTTTGAATTACTTCACAACGGTTTTGTTTACATTTTAATAATGACTCGCAAAGTGAATTGCCGGTTATACACACTCTAACAACCAACTGTATCTATCTGTCTGTCTGCCGGTTTATGGCCAATAGTACCACAGCTAAGGCTTGTGGTAATGTTGACGTTAAACGTATGCTTGGTGCCAGTTCTGAATGTTTTTGCTCTAACTGAGACTAACTCTGTAAATTATATAGCCAGCATATCAGCTAAAAAAAGCACAAAGTTTAAACTTTGTTTTGTTTGTGTTTCTAGTTTTTTTTTCTCTAAAGTTTTATTTTTTGTTTATTAGTGTTTTATATGCAATCCTTGTAACTAATACAGTGTTCCTGGCAAAAAGTTTTTACAACATTCCCACAACCCCTCCCAACCAAAACACAAAGAGAACAACTCAAATGTATATATTTGTTTTAGCCAGAAATTTGTGGTAATAATAACTTTTTCGTATTACTTATGTTCGAGCAATTGCTTGTTTCCCACAAAATAGGAAAAATGCTAACAAATATTATTGTTATATATAGGGGAAGTTTGTGTGGCTGGAATTTTTTTTAGGGGTTTTCTGCTTTCGTTTTGTTAGTAAATGCATGTTAGCCTCTATGTGACATCTAAGGGATATGCATAATTTTGAAATTGCCTGGGGATTTTTGAGAGGTTTTCATAAATGTTGGTTGAACAAAAATTTAAAAGCTACTGATACAATGTCAAAGATTACAGTATTATTTAAAATAAATCAAAACAAGAGGAGGAGGAAGAAGAGAAAAGACAAAACTTTAAATTCAAAGTATATCAAACAAAATAAGAAAAGCTAAAAGTCGGGCTATGTTATACCCTAAACATACGCTGTAAATGGAAATCGGGTAATACCATTATATCGACGCTATACCTTAATCTGAAAATCAGACATTACACATATATTTATATATTTATCTAAATCTGAATCGCTTTCTATGAAATTTTCAGTTATATCAAAAGTCATTGACAATCCCTAGTGCCAAATATGAGACAATTGGTAAACAAACGGCCACATTATTGCAGTATTAGTCAATATCAGACGAAAATATATTTGGGGGCTATAGCAAATCTTAACCGATTTTTTTCAGTTTCAATAGATTTTGCCCCTCGACCAAAAAAAAACGGTGTGTAGCAAATTTAAAGATGATCGAATCAAAATTGCTACCTGGACTTTGTGCCAAACTGACAAGGGCACACAGACGGTCATGGCTAAATCGAATGAGATATGGATTCTGAGTCTATTCATATATTTTTCTGACTCTCTTCCGTCTGGGTGTTACAATCGAATGCACTAAGTAAGGTTCGCCATTCGGTTTGGACCAACTCGAAGTATTCACCAAAACAAGCCAACTTTTCCTCAATTCGCCTTATTGCCATACAAATTGACCAAATCGTTAGGTAAAAGGCCCTAATATATGGGTTGCCCAAAAAGTAATTGCGGATTTTTAAAAGAAAGTAAATGCATTTTTAATAAAACTTAGAATGAACTTTAATCAAATATATTTTTTTTACACTTTTTTTCTAAAGCGAGCTAAAAGTAACAGCTGATAACTGACAGAAGAAAGAATGCAATCACAGAGTCACAAGCTGTGAAAAAATTTGTCAACGCCGACTATATGAAAAATCCACAATTACTTTTTGGGCAACCCAATAAATGATCTTTGGCTTTTAGTTCTTCAGAGTGTGAGGAATTCAAGTCTCTTCGAATTCGTGCATTTCTATCAATGAATCATTTTGGTCAGATATTTTGTCGACAGGCATACCTATTGTCCCGTTCGGCCTACTTATCTATTTGCGGGGGCTGTTGAGGGTGTGACAGCTCCCCTGATATGTGGTACCAAATTTTTATAACAGATTCGTATACTACATCCAAATACCTTTCATTTGATACCCATATTGTACCAAGCGATAAACATGCCCGTTTGAATGGGGTTTCGGGTGGGGCGCTCCCCCAGATGACTTGACCCCAAAAAAATTGTTTCTAAGAAATTCGTGTTTATGGTTTGCCACTGGATTCCAAAAACAACGACAAGTGCAACCAGCTACAAGATCTGGTGTTTCTAAAACTAGGATAAGGAAGACAACACTTTGGCTATATAAGATAACCAATTTTCCGAAGGGCCAGATCATGGAGATCTGAGTTTTCTCAAAACCCTAGAATTTGTAAACCGATCAATATGAAACTCAAGAAATCCAAATTTGTACCCATGTGTTGGTGCGATGCGCAACCACTAAATGTACCCCGCTACAGGGTAACTATGGGCATATCACAGGCTAAAACTTTGAGCTCCGATCTGTGTGATGTGCATTGTAATGACGAGAAGCTAAGCTGCGGGCTACCGGGGGTTGCGGATAAAGGAATGCTTCATACGGAGTAGCTGCAATTGATATCTCGCCACGGGACAACTATGGTCATATCACAGGCTGAAACTTTGAGCTCCGATCTGTGTGGTGTGCATTGTAATGACGAGAAGCTTAGCTGCGGTCTATCAAGGGATTGCGGATAATGGAATGATTCATACAGAGTAGCTGCAATTGAAGTCACGGACAATCAACGGTATCAAGCGGAAAGTCTCAGTGAGAGGTTGGTCCACACCAGCTCATTCATAAAAACTGAGTGCCTATGATGCGCGATATGACAAGGCGTGTTGTTGGCGCTTTTAAATAACCAATGGCCATCATGTTTTCGAAGCGATCGATCAGTTGGCGAGCTTGCTTACCTATAGGAGCTAGACGAGGATTGCCACCTCCACACATAGACATGTGGCTACAATATGAACCCTAAATGTACATTAAGACTATAAAGGAGTTTTGGAGTTGGTCTACCCTGCGACGGGCTTTTTATTGCCAATATCTCCAAACATACATGCAAACCGTACAGGCTTAAGACCCTAAATCGTTTGACCGGTCTAAATAGCAGCTATATCTGAATATGGTTGCATTTCGCCAGTTCAAGAACTTAGCCTGCGTCTAGACAAATAACAAATCTCTGCCAAGTTTCAGCTCAATATCTCAATGAAGGCTGTAGCAACTGATTACAATAGACGGACAGACAGTCACACGGACATCGTTATTTGGTCTTGGAATTTTACCACCATCCACTTCACCTTTTACTGTATAGCCCTACCAAAAACATCCTTTCTTTTGAAGTTTCAAATTGTATGCGAATACAATTTCATAGAACAAAAATTGCCATAACGGAAAAAAGTCATGGCATTCTGGGGAGCCACAATGGAAGAGAACCCCCCAAACAAGCAACAATTGATAATAAATCATTTTCGCTTGTCCAGATGCAATTATTCAGCATTTAAGTGAACACAATGGGCCGCCAACAAGCACGCTTTTGGGAAGGGCAACAAAAAAAAAAAAAAAACAGGGACCAAGTAAACGAAAACTATAATAAATTATAAATATGAACTGCTAGCATTGAGAGAGAAAAAAAGAGGGGAAAATTTAATTACTCAAGTAGTTGGGAAGCACTAAAAAACACAATAAACGGAATCACTTTGGCAAAGCGAAACAAGAAACCCAGCCTGAGGCATTTAAATAAATCCAATAATAAACAAATTATCAACATCTCTACAAAAAAGAAAAACCTTTGAAATTGAAGCACTCACTACTTGACCATAAGAGGGTCCCCTTCAGTATCTTTGTGGACAAAACATTGCTTCTTAACATTGTGCTAGACATTTAAATGGTAGCTTTTCTTTGCCCTCATCTGTGTGTCTCTTTTATTTCTTCCTTTTTACTTATCCTTGAATTGTTGGCCCACCATTGGTTTTGTACAATTTTTTCTCCTTTTTAATATGAAAGCAGATCCTTGCAAATTCTTAAGAATTTGCCATTCATTGCCGCCTGTTGTTTTAATTTCGTTTTATCTTTTCTATGCTTCTGCTACTGCTTCTTAGGGGCTTGTTGCCAGGGTTCTTTTTTTTAGTTTTTGGTTTTTCTCCTCTCTCTCTCTCACTCTCAAGACCGCCTAATTATGCTTAAAGCATAACTAACGCAATTAGCGTTAATACACCAAAAGTATAGCAGCAAAGTAAATGAAAATGCCAAACGAAAAAAATCACAACAACAAAATTAAACGAAATGAAACAATTTACGCTTGGACAATTTTCCACAAACAAAAACTGCCGTTGCGGTCTTAAGTAATTTACAGCTTTTTTTATTCGTGGCCAAATTGAAAAGTCTGCTAAAAACATGTTAATTATGAAAAACAGGCAACGGTAGTTTTCTTAAGGCTTTAAGAAAATCGTAATTTCAATTCATTTCTAAACAAATAAAAGCTTGCCAAGTTGGGCCGGGCCGAGTCTTGGGAACCCAACATCAGGGATTCTGCTACAAATGTTTATATTTGTCACACCTAACTAAAGTCAAACCAGGAAAAATTAAAACTTCTAAGGACCGAACAAGGATAATCGAGAGACCGGTTTACATGGGAGGTATATCAGGTTATAGACTAATTGGGACCGTACTTGGCACAGTATTTGGAAGTCATAACAGAACACCGCATGCAAAATGTCAGCTAAATCGGACAAAAATTGCAGCTTGTTAGGACTCAAGAAGTCATATCGGGAGATCGGTGTATATGGGAGCTATACCAGGTAATACGCCGATTTGAGCCCTACTTGATATACTTATTGGGTATCGTAACAGGACACTATTTGCAAAATTTCAGCCAAATCGGACAAAAATTGCAGCTTGTAAAGGCTCAAGAAGTCATATCGGGAGATCGGTGTATATGAGAGCTATAACCGGTTATGGGCCGATTTAGACCATACTTAGCAAAGTTTATGGAAGTCATAACAGAAAACTATGTACAAAATTTCAGCCAAATCGAATAAAATTTTCGGCTTCCAGGAGCTCAAGAAGTGAAATCGGGTGATCGGTTTATATGGGAGCTATACCAGGTAATACGCCGATTTGAACCGTACTTGATATACTTGTTGGCAGTCGTTACAGGACACTATCTGCAAAATTTCAGCCAAATCGGACTAAAATTGCGGCTTGTATGGGCTCAAGAAGTCAAATCGGGAGATCGGTTAATATGGCAGCTATATCAGGTTATGAACCGATTTGAAGCATACTTAGCACTGTTGTTGGAAGTCATAGCAAAACACCTCATGCACAATTTCAGCCAAATCGGATAAGAATTGCACCCTCTAGAAGTTCAAGAAGTCAAGACCCAAGATCGGTTTATATGGCAGCTATATCAGGTTATGAAGCTCAGTGACAAGGGACCTCCTTTTTATACCTTCTACCATAGGATGGGGGTATACTAATTTCGTCATTCTGTTTGTAACGCCTAGAAATATGCGTCTAAGACCCCATGAAGTATTTATATTCTTGATTCTCATGACATTTTAAGTCGATCTAGCCATGTCCGTCCGTCTGTCTGTCGAAAGCACGCTAACTTTCAAGGAGTAAAGCTAGCCGCTTGAAATTTTGCACAAATACTTTTTATTAGTCCAGGTCGGTTGGGTTTGTAAATGGGCCATATCGGTCCATGTTTTGATATAGCTGCCATATAAACCGATCTTGGATCTTGATTTCTTGAGCCACTAGAGGGCGCAATACTCGTCCGATTTGCCTGAAATTTTTTATGACGTGTTTTCCTATGATTTTCAACAACTGTGCTAAGTATGGTTCAAATCGGTCCATAACCTGATAAAGCTGTCACATAAACCGATCTGGGGTCTTGACTTCTTGAGCTTCTAGAGGGCGCAATTCCTATCCGATTTGGCTGAAATTTTGCACGACGTGTTTGGCTATGACTTGCAACAACTGCGCTTAGTATGGTTCAAATCCGTCAATAACTTGATATAGCTGTCACATAAACCGATCTGGGGTCTTGACTTCTTGAGCTTCTAGAGGGCGCAATTCCTATTCGATTGGGTTGGGTTTGTAAATGGGCCATATCGGTCCATGTTTTGATATAGCTGCCATATAAACCGATCTTGGATCTTGATTTCTTGAGCCACTAGAGGGCCCAATTCTTATCCGATTTGCCTGAAAGTTTGTATGACGTGTTTTGCTATGATTTCCAACAACTGTGCCAAATATGATTCAAATCGGTCAATAACCTGATGTAGCTGTCATATAAACCGATCTTGGATCTTGACTTCTTGAGCTTCTAGAGAGCGCAAATCCTATCCGATTTGGCTGAAATTTTGCACGACCTGTTTGGCTATGACTTCCAACAACTGCGCTAGGTATGGTTCAAATCTGTCAATAACCTGATATAGCTGTCATATAAACCGATCTTGGATCTTGACTTCTTGAGCTTCTAGAGAGCGCAAATCCTATCCGATTTGGCTGAAATTTTGCACGACGTGTTTGGCTATGACTTCCAACAACTGTGCCAAATATGGTTCATATTAGTCTATAACCTGATATAGCTGTCATATAAACCGATCTGAGATCCTGACTTCTAGAGGTTGTAAGTGTTACCCGATTTGTCTGAAATTTTGTACGACGGATCCTCTATTAACCATAAATTCGTATTTAATATGGTATGAATCGGTCTATAGCCTGATGCAGCTCCCATTATGGTATGAATCGGTCTATAGCCTGATGCAGCTCCCATATAAACCGATCTCTCTATTTTTACTTCTTGAGCCCCCAAAAGGGCGTAATACTTATTCGTATTGGCTGAAATTTTACACAGGTTTTTACACAGGTCTAATATAATAAAGGTCGAAATCGGACAACAACTTGATATCGCTCTAATAGCAGAGCAAATCTTTTCTTTTATCCTTTTTCTTTTTGCCTAAGAAGAGATGCCCGGAAAATAACTTGAGAAATGCGATCCAGCACGCTATTACTTGTTATTGTATGGTTGCCCAAAAAGTAATTGCGGATTTTTTTAAAGAAAGTAAAATGCATTTTTAATAAAACTTAGAATGAACTTTAATCAAATAGACTTTTTTTACACTTTTTTTTCTAAAGCAAGCTAAAAGTAACAGCTGATAACTGACAGAAGAAAGAATGTAATTACAGAGTCACAAGCTGTGAAGAAATTTGTCAACGCCGACTATATGAAAAATCCGCAATTACTTTTTGGGCAACCCAATATTTAGAACGCACAACAAGCCGATTACTGACTTAGGTGTGTGTGCATAGTGGCATGGGGCTTTTAAACCTAACCTAACCTTACCTAATTACTGCTCAAAGCCTTATAATAACATGTTCATGAAAATTGTAGCAATTTCATCTAATCGGATTAACAACATTTTAATATTTTGCTACCCCCTCTGCAACTTTTTGAAGCTCCATATATAATTCCTTCCCTTCTTCACAAATTGTTGAACTTTTTTTTTTAATATTTATTCATCCCCATCATCATCATTGTCATAACAATCCAAATCAAATACCATCAATAATTTGAAGTGGCATTTAATAACAATGCCATTGTTGGAAAATTTGTTTATGACAACACGAAGCACTTCAGCAAACAAACCATATTTCCTATGATTGCCAATCAAATACTTAAAGCTGTCGTTTGTTTTCTCTCTTTATCTATCAAATTCGGAAGGAAAATTTGTGTGCTATAATAATTTTATGGTACGTTTTTTTTTACAACACCCCCCAAAAAATAAAGGAAATCAGAAATATGTTTTGGATAATGAAAAAGAAAAAGGTGTCATTGCCAGTAGAGTGAAAAAACACACATACACACAACAAAAAGGTAAGGCAGCCAAGAGGGAAAAGGAAAAATTCTATATATATCCTTAACCTGATAATGTTGATGTTGGTGATGGAGACAACAAACTGAGAGAGACCAGCTTTCATGCTGGCCCTAGCCTGCCTTTCCTACATAGTGAAAATGAGTGGGTGTGCGTATGACTGTGTGTGTGTGTGTGTTACACAGACCATTCGTTTCACACACACATACTCTACGATGTTGAAAAATATTAACACAAGTCAGGGACTTTTACACGCTCTTACCATGCTTACTACTTACCTTACATGCATTAAATTATCCTCTTTGCGGTTATAAACAAAGTAGAAAATGTCATTAATTAAAATGATTTTCCACCAACGTTGTTACAACTGGTATATGGGGCAAAATGGGAACAGGAGGCAGAGAGAAGGGAGAACATACTAACTGTGGAGATGAGGTGTTTTTAAAATGTATGGCTCTTCATAAAGTAATTATTCATGGCTTCAGTTTGAGAAGTGTCCAACAAATTTAAAAAAAATGAGATTTATCCAGAAGTGGCGAAATTCCAATTACATTTGAAAAAGCAGTGAGAAAAGGCCAAAGTCGGGCGGTGTCGCCTATATAATACCCTACACCTACCTTATGAGAGAAAATTGGTAGTTATATCCTATTGTGATCCGATCTTGATGGACTTTAGCGAAAGTTTTCAGATGGGTCATAACATAATCCGCAACAAATTTCGAACAAATCATTTCAACATTGTAATAGTTACGGCTCTAAAAGTTTAAATAGTGTCCAGAGGCAACAAAACAATACTCTTGACCTTTTCTTGACTTCACACCCTGAAAAGTATGAACTGCAATGTTTCAGCATCTTTTTCGTATACTGCTCTTCGTACTGCTTACCGCGTAGCGCAGAGGTTAGCATATCCGCCTACCATCAGAAAAAATTTTCATCGGTGGTTTTCCCCTCCTAATGCTGGCGACATTTGTGAGGTACTCTGCCATGTAAAACTTCTCTTCAAACAAGTGTCGCCGTTCGGACTCGGCTATAAAAAGGAGGCCCCTTATCATTGAGCTTAAACTTGAATCGGACTGCACTCATTGATATGTGAGAAGTTTGCCCCTGTTCCTTAGTGGAATGTTCATGGGCAAAATTTGCAATTTGCAAAAAAAAAATTTTTCAATTAAAAAAAACTGCATATTCAATTAAAACAAGTAAAAAAGGTCTTAGATCGGCCAAATTAACTATCTTTTTTTTGTAACAACTCCAATAACATACCATTCTGATATACCAATCGGGGCTGGTTTGCATCATCTTTGATTGAGGTCCCGAGAACTCTTATACAAGTCGCAGTTTCAGTGAAATCGGGCAACAAATCCGCTTTCTATAGGATTAAGACCCTAAATTGTAAGGTCGGTATATATGGCAGCTATATCTAAATATAGTCCGATGTGGACCACGTGCTGGTCCGGAGACGGGTGGCTTTATAAAAGTCACTGTGTCCAATTCCAGCAAAATCGGGTAATAATCGGCAGATCCATCTATATTTCAGCTATATCGAAATATAGTCCGATCTGATCTATATTTGGGTCGGATGTCGGAAGACCTAAAACAACTCTGTTTTCAAACTTCAACGAAATCGGGTAATAATTGTTGCTTTTATGGGCTTAAAACCCTAACTGGGCAGAGCTATCTAAAAAACCGAATAATATTTTAGGTAAGGTTTAAATGGCAGTCTGCCATCAGACTCACTTAGACGTTTTCGTCCATTGTGATGCCACAGGAACAGAAGAAGGAAGACCCCTTCTAGTTCCTACCGCTGAACCATCCAGATCGCTTTAAAAAGCCCAATAATTTGCAATATTCACATCCGCTAAATCAGACAGGTTCCTCAAAGAAAACCTAAAGTGGAACTCCTTCTGACTGCTAGTGCGGGACACGCACACAGAAGGTGTTCTGTAGTCTCTTCTTCTTCAATGTCCTCACAGCTTCTAGAAAAGTCGTTGCTGGCAACCTTCAGTCTGTCAGCATGTTTTCGGATTAGACAATGACCTGTCATGATGGACACAATGACTGAGAGGTCTTTTCTAGCCAATGACAGCAATACGGTAGACCTCTTTAAGTCTAGATTAGGCCACATAGTTTTGGAATGTTCACTGCCCCCTCTTTGTGAACATCTATCATTCGTTGTCCTTCGGGCCTGGTCTTGAAAACTTTGCTTACATGTGGCTAGTGGCATACCCACAGATTCCAGTATCCCTGGAATGTGTAGGGCAGTTCCTAGTCTCTCAAGCTCGTCCGCTTTATAATTCCTTGGGATAACTCTGTGGCCCGGCACCCTGAACAGGTGAATTTTACACTGTTCAGCCATCTAGTTGGGAGATCTGCGGCTTTTGTGTTCAGAAATACGTTCTCCAGGGATTTAATGGCTGCCTGGCTGTCTGAGTAGATATTTATGCCAATCGTCGTTATGACATTATATCATAGCCATTCCACCACTTCCTTAATTGCAAGGATCTCCGCTTGATACACACTGCAGTGGTCGGGTAAACTTTTTGATATGACCAGTTCTAGATCTTTAGAGTACACCCCAAAGCTCACCTGATCGTTTAGTTTGGAACCATACGTATAGAAGTCTATGTAAGTTCTGTTACCAGGGATATCGTAGGTCCAATCGGTTCTATCAGTATCTGTATCAAATCTGAGCCAGGTAGGGGGTTATCCATCGGATATTGTATCAAGGATAACACAGTGTCCGTAGCCGCCACATTAAAAATGAGAAAGCTCCCTTAACCTCACCGCAGTGGTCGCCCCAATTTGTCTAGCCACAATGTCCAGAGGCATAAGATGTAGCATTCAGAGCATCAGATGATGTCGTCCTCAGTGCGGTGATGTGATGCACAAACATGCCCTCCTATGGATTCGGTTAAGTATTGAGCAGTAGGTGGACTTTTGAAATGCCGTCCACCAGACCACAACACCATATAGCATTATAGGTCTGACAATTGCAATACATGACGCGTGTCTAGACCACCAACTTTTTTCAATGGCTTTCTTGCAGATATGGCAAGAGTTGCCTTTCTTGCCCTTTCCAAAAAATGAAGTTAAAATACCCCCAACTTAGGGAGGGGATATAAAAAATCTGTACTTTTATAAAACCGTTTTAAGATATTTCTATAAAAAAAAATATTGACCGAAAATCAAATTTTTACAACATTGAGGCTTAATTATAGTTCGCGGGAAAATGACAGTGAAGTCCAAACAATTGAAACAGGAAATATACCCCAAATTTGGGCTGTTTTTGCATTGTAAAATGGCCCAAAATCAAATTTTTTCTAAAGTATTCGAAAAGAGGGATACATGCTATTGACCATGAGAAAAAAATTCAATAGAACGAAAGGTTTTTATCGATTACAGAAAAGAAATGGCTATATATATTGGGTTGCCCAAAAAGTAATTGCGGATTTTTCATATAGTCGGCGTTGACAAATTTTTTCACAGCTTGTGACTCTGTAATTGCATTCTTTCTTCCGTCAGTTATCAGCTGTAACTTTTAGCTTGCTTTAGAAAAAGTGTAAAAAAAAGTATATTTGATTAAAGTTCATTCTAAGTTTTATTAAAAATGCATTTACTTTCTTTTAAAAAATCCGCAATTACTTTTTGGGCAACCCAATACAAGCGGAATGGACACAGAAAACACACCATTGGCGGACGTTTCTTTTGCCTGGCTAGGGTCCCATCATTTTTACTTTTTACAATGCATATTTGTGCATCTTGCATTTTTGAAAATATTTTTATTGTTTTTTTATAAGTGGCACAAAACTAACACAATTTTGTTCCACAAAAAGTTTTTGATTTACTTTTGTTAACCTTTTATTAAAATTTAAGGGAATTTTCTCCAATTTGTTTTTTTCTAAAATAAATACATTAAAGACCTAAAATTGTGAAATGAGGCCCACAGTAAAATAAAACGATGACCTAATTAAAATGGTGCCATTATTGTAACCCCCAAACTAATACTAGAATAGAACCCAAAATTTGGGATCTTTTTCAATATGAAAAATGACCCCAAAACAAATTCACCCAAAAGTGGTCAAATTCACCCCAAAAATAAAAACTTTTTGTGCCCCCAATATTGAATCAGGGTCATATTTCGTTTCAAAACTTGGGGTGTATTTTCATAACACAATTTCAGCCCAAACATGAATATGCAAATAGACCCCAAAATTTGATAGTCAGCTCAAATGTTTGATGTTCTTTAATGGGCATATTTGGGCATGACGTGGAATTATATTTATTTATTTTTTTTTTTTTTTTTGAAAAGACGTAAAAATGTTGAGACTTAATACTAACTAATATTGTGAAATAAGGCCCCACGGTAATGCGCACATATGCCCCAATATATTTTACCCCGCATCTTAATTTGGAAATTTAAATTTTTATAAGAAACATTCAGCTTGTAAGGGCTCAAGAAATCAAGTCGGCAGATCGGTTTATATGGGAGCTATATCAGGTTAAAGACCGATTTGGAATGAACTTGGCACAGTTGTTGAAAGTCTTAACAGAACGCCATGTACAAAATTTCAGCCAAATCGGATGAAAATTGCGGCTTCCAAGGGTTCAAGAAGTCAAATCGGGAGATCGGTTTATATGGGAGCTATATCAGGTTCTGGACCGATTTGGACCGTACTCGGCACAGTTGCTGGAGGTCATAACAGAACACCATGTACAAAATTTCAGCCAAATCGGATGAAAATTGCGGCTTCCAAGGGCTCAAGAAGTCAAATCGGAAGATCGGTTTATATGGGAGCTATATCAGGTTCTGGACCGATTTGGACCGTACTTAGCACAGTTGTTGGAGGCCATAACAGAACACCATGTACAAAATTTCAGCCAAATCGGATGAAAATTGCGGCTTCCAGGGGTTCAAGAGGTCAAATCGGAAGATCGGTTTATATGGGAGCTATATCCAAATCTAAACCGATATGGCCCATTCGCAATCCCCAACGACCCACATCAATATAAAGTATCTGTGCAAAATTTCAAGCAGCTAGCTCTACGCGTTCGACCGCGATCGTGATTTCGACAGACGGACGGACGGACTTTATGGGGTCCTAGATCAAGGTGTTACAAACGTAATTGGTATACCCCCATTCTATGGTGGTGGGTATAAAAATAATATGATTTAAAGCTGGTCAATGCCCTCCTGGTTTAAAAAAAAATTTCCTCAAGAAAGCTAAGAAAATGTTAATCATCTATTTATGAGTGTTAAATGGAGTACTTAAATGTTAAAATATGAACTTTGGTGTACCATTTGGCTTTTTTTTGGCTTTGTCTTAAACAAGGTTATTGTTAACAAGACCTTGTGGCACGTTCCTCTAAGTAATAATCGTAAAAAATAATAATTTCTCCTTTTTTTTTGTTTAACACGCCTTTTATGTTATAGCTGGTGTTATATAAATTTCAACATAAATACTTTGGAGTTCATTCGTTGTTAGTAGGGATGCCAACGTGGAAAAAAAAACGGGGAAAACAAAAAAATTTTTATTTTTCAAGTTTTTTGCCTGTGTTTCTCTTTCGAGACGAGCTCAATGATCGGGGATTGCAAATGGAAAAGGAAAGCCAAAGAAAGCTACACACACGAACCACTATGGGACGCGTCGGAAGTCGATTCCACATACGAACGGTTCAGGCGAAATAAGAATTCTCTCCGTTATGCATTGTCCGATCCGCTGGCCAACCAATTCGAAACGGATGTGAGTTCCTGGAATGTCTAGTATCTCCGACAAACATCCTTACATCAGGACAAAGAAGATGAATATCAGACGAACACACATCATGAAAGTACCGATAGAACAGCGCCAAACAACCCACTTTGCGATGATGTTCAAGGGGGGCAATAGAGTTGGATACCCTACTTTCCCCAATGAACGTCACCGCTCTCCTCTGTACTCGGTCCAGTAGCTGCAGGGAAGATTTTGAAGCTAAAGCCCATACATGCGAGGCGTAATCCATTTTTTGATAAACAGTACTGTATCACTATTGCTGATAGATCCGATTGGAACTACGGATCCCTGGTAACAGATGTTACATAGACTCCAAACTAAGCGACCAGGTGGGCTTTGTGGTGTACACTTAAGATCTAGGACTGGTCATAACGAAAAGGTTACCCGACCTCTTTAGTGTGTATCAAGCGAAGACCCTGCAATTAAGGAAGTGGTGGAATAGCTAAAATATGTCATTTCGACGATTGGCATAAATATCTTCTCAGACTGCCAGGCAGGCATTAAATCCTTGGAGAACTCATTTCTGAACACCAAAACCACCCTCGAATGTCTCAGATCTCTCAACGAGATGGCTGAATAGTTCAAAATTCACCTGTTCTGGGTGCCGGGACCCAGAGATATGCCAGGGAACTGTAAAGCGGACGAGCATGCGAGACTAGGAGCTACCACACACATTCCAGGGATACTGGAATCTGTGGGTATGCCTCTAGCGACATGTAAGCTAAGTTTTCAGGACCTGGCCCGAAGGACAACCAATGATAGATGATCACAAAGAGGGGGCTGTGAGCATTCCAAAACTAATCTTTACTTGAAGAGGTCTACTGCTTTACTGTCTTTTGCTAGAACAGACGTCTCAGTCATTGTGTCCGTCATGGCAGGTCACTGTCTAATCGGAATACATGCTGACAGACTGAAGGTTGCCAGTAACGACTTTTCTAGAAACTGTAAAGACATCGAGGAAGAAGAGACTATAGGACAACTTTTGTGTGTGTATCCCGCACTAGCCGTCAGAAGGAGTTCCACTTTGTATTCCTATTTCATTGAGTACTTGTCCGATTTAGCTGTTCTTAAAGAAATTTTTCGCGCCTAAGCACTTTGGCATACAGAGATCTCGCCTGCTTCCGCAGACGCTCAGTATTGGCATTTTTATCGAAGCACCAGTTCCTTAATACCACCTCTGCCTCACTTTCTGAATTTGGACCCAAAAGAAGACTCAATGATAAGGGGCCTCCTTTTTAAATCCGAGTCCGAACGGCGTGCTGCAGTGCGACACCTCTTTGGAGAGAAGTTTTACATGGCATAGTATCTCACAAATGTTGGCAGCATTAGGAGGGGAAAACCATCGCTGAAAATTTTTTGTGATGGTCTCGTCAGTATTCGAACCCTGGCGTTCAGCGTCATAGGCGGATATGCTAACCTCTTTGCTACGGTGGCCTCCTACACTACAACATTAGGTACATAATAACCTAAAGATCCCCAAGATTTATTTATTTTTCTTCATTTTTATTTGTTTATAAATTTTTTTGGATCTGCCTTTTACATCCCTACATTACCTTTGTTCAGCTTGTGAATTTTCCTACATTTTTTTACTCCGTTTTTTTTTCTTAACTAATTTACACCTCCACTCCAATGAGTCGCATTTTGCATTTTCAACGCTCTCTCTCTCTGCAAATGTGTTTGTGAAGCGACAGCAAAATATTTCTTTGTCATAACTTTTTACGACTGATGTGATACTCAGATGCCCGCGTTATGCGAGGTGTGACAAACATTAATGAAATGATGGAAAATTTCCACCAAAGAGAAACGAACAAAACCAAAAAACATACGAAATACTCACTAACGTCACACAAAAATATGCAAGAGCAAGATTTTACGATAAAACACGTTTTAATTTCGCGCTCAAAAATTGCATACTCAGACAACGAATAAAAAAATCAAAAAATGACGAGAGTAAATCCAAAAAAAAACAAAATGACAATGGAAAGAAAACAAATGCTTAAACTGAACTCAAAAACCTCTCAAAATGAAAGAGAGGGGGAAGAGAGTAAAGTAAAATATAGCCTGCAGCGTTATTGCATGCAAAAGACCTCTAGCCTCCAAATTTGCCCTGCTGTTATACACAACCACCTCCTCTTCCACCTCAGCACAGTTTCATGTGGATAATCATAACATCAGTCCCCGGCGGAGAAACGCACACACACACACGTACACATACACCCGCATAACACACAAATTGTTCGCATATCCTTAATGAATTCACCAAACAAGCAACCAACCTTATATTTTTTAAAGGATTTTGTTTTTTTTTTGTTCGGTTTTTAACATCGCATACGCTTTAGTATCCAACAAAATAAAGTCAAGTTAAAAAGGTGTGTGCTTAAGGGCTTGCCTAAAATGGAGGGAAGTATGTTCAAAAGAGTTAAATTCGAAGAAATTTTGTATAAAAATGGCATTAGCGAAGCCGGCTCAGCATTTTGGGGGGGCTAAAGCCCTACGAATAGGAAAAAAATAAGCAAAATATTGTCGAAAATAATGCAGTTTTTAAAATTATGGGGGGTGGGGGGTCAAAAACTTTTCTGGGGCTTCTTAGTCCTCCCGCCAGAGGCTTTTCTACGCTTACGGCTAGAGGGCAAATCATTAAAACAAATTAATATCAGTATTTTCGTTTGTTATCTTCTAAATCATTGGTAGGCTTAGCAAAAATTGTAGCATACTTTTAGGTACTAAAATATATATCGTGAGCTGGTAAAATATTTACAAATTCTGACCTTACTAAAACAGGTCAAAAGCAAAATTCTTGGCTTTAAGCCTAAAATCTAATGAATTTCCTTAAAAACCAAAATTTCAATAATTTTGTTTTTTCCTAAAGACTAAAAGCAACGGCATTCACAAAACTTAATGTAGATATGAAATAGTTTTATTTGGCAGATTTCCTTTATAGAATTGTTAAATAAACCTATTTTAAGGCTTCGTTAAGAGCCAAACACTTTTCTGGGGGTTCTTAGCCCTCCCGCAAGAGGCTTTTCTACGCTTACGGCTAAAGGGCAAATCATTTAAATAATTTAATATTAGTATTTTCGTTTGTTAGCGTCTATGTCATAGGTAGGCTTAGCGACAATTGTAGCATACTTTTAGGTGCTAAAAATCTAAATCTTAAGCTTGTAAATAATATTGATAAATTCTGACCTTACAAAAACAGGTCAATGAATCTCGTTAAAAAAACTAAAATTTCAATAGTTTTTTTTTGTTTCTTAAGACAAAAAACAACTGTATTCACATATATGAAATAGTTTTATTTGACAGACTTCCCTTATAGAATAGTTAAATAACCCTATTTTAAGGGTTATCAATAAAATTACTGTTTAACAAAATTAAAAATGTTCTAGTTTTTTCCTCTAAATAAATTTTTTTCTGGAAAAATGTTTTAAAGCCATCTTTTAATTAGTTAAAAGAAAATTCTACTTAAAAATTCCCCTTGCCTATTTGCCTTAACCTCCTACTCATTTTCAACATCGACATTTTGTACACCTCATTCACAGTGTTGGCTTCATTACCATTAGCATGATGATATTGTTGTACTGGTATGTAATCACGCTGATGCGTTTTTTGTTTTTTCCTTTTGCTACTCTGCGTTGTTGCCATACTTTGTTGGTTAAGAGGTTTGTGGAATCTTTACTTCACTTTGTTGCCTCTTTACACCACCAATTGGGGGTTTTTTTCTTCAAAATAGTCTGTTTCCCGCCTTTGTTATTTGCTTGCCCGCTTGCCTTCCGTAAACCTTTAGTTGGTTTGTTGAGTTTTTAACCTAGCGAAATGTTTGTGGTGCAAAAAAAAAATCAGATTTTTATCTGTGCCTGGTTCAAAACCTTCTTCTCAACTCTAACGCACTTGAGGCCAATAGCGCCAGCCCCCACTACGCCTAAGGAACATGAACTTTGCCAAACGTTCAAGTGCCAGGGCATATGGTTTCTCTGTTAAATGGGGGGGGGGGGGGGGTTGGAAATTTTTCAACATCTCTGTCTGTCTGTGTCTTTGTTGTTGTTGCATATTTTGAATATTTGCCAAGAGTTCGCATGGCTTGGTTACGCTAATTAGGTGTTCACATAGACAGCTAAGGAATGATAAACTATGGCTGGTGCTTGAAAGAAAAAAGGAATTTTGAGAAAGTGAAGTAGAGCGAAGGATAAAGAAATTAAATAGAAAATTTAAAATAAATTAGAAAAATATAAAAAATTAAATAAAATAAAATAAAATAAAAAAAAATAAAATAAAATAAAATAAAATAAAATAAAATAAAATAAAATAAAATAAAATAAAATAAAATAAAATAAAACAAAATAAAATAAAATAAAATAAAATAAAATAAAATAAAATAAAATAAAATAAAATAAAATAAAATAAAATAAAATAAAATAAAATAAAATAAAATAAAATAAAATAAAAAAAAATAAAGTAAAGTAAAATAAAATAAAATAAAATAATATAAAATAAAACAAAATAAAAAAAAATAAAATAAAATAAAATAAAATAAAATAAAGTAAAATAAAATAAAATAAAATAAAATAAAATAAAATAAAATAAAATAAAATAAAATAAAATAAAACAAAATAAAACAAAATAAAATAATATAAAATAAAATAAAACAAAATAAAAAAATAAAATAAAATAAAATAAAATAAAATAATGTAAAATAAAATAAAGTAAAATAAAATAAAATAAAATAAAACACAATAAAGTTTAAAAAATATATATTAAAATCTAATTAAAATATAAAATAAAATTAAACAGAATATAATATAGAACAGAGCAGAATTAGGTGGAACTCATTAAAACGTAATTTAAAATACTTTGATTAACAATATTTAAATTTAAGTTTAATAATTATTTAAAATATTACTTAAAAATATTTAATACTAATTTTTTTATTAACTAAATTATTTTTTATTTTTATTCCAGGTTCGCACCCTTTTCGTCAGTGGTTTGCCCATGGATGCAAAACCACGTGAACTGTATTTGTTATTCAGAGCTTATGAGGTGAGTACAACTATGTAGAAAATAATTATATATTAAATAAAAATGAAATAGTTTTCCGTATTGACTCAAAAACGACTGCTAGAGTTTGAGCCCCCGTTGAAAATAGGGTACTAAATTTTTTGATATCCGAAGGGGTTTGGACCCTCTCCCTTACCTCCATTTTCAAAAACGCCAGATCACGGAGATGGGTGCTGCGATTTAAGCGAAATTTTGAATACCACCATATGGCACCCCAAAAACAGGAAATTGGTATAAAATGTTGGTATCAAATATCCTGGGGGGGGACGCCCCATCCTAAAACCCACCCGAACGGACACATTTACCAATTGGGACAATATGGATATCAAATGAAAGGTATTTGAGAGTAGAGTAGCAAAAAAATGTCGTCCTTAGTGTCGGGCGTCCCCCACCCCCAAAAAAACCACCCAACAGGACACTTTTACCGCTTTGGGCAATATGGGTATCAAAAGAAAGGTATGTAAAAGAAGAGTAAAAATCGGACATAAAAATGTATTCCTTTGTGTCTGAGGGCTCTCCCAACCCCCAAAACCCCCATGCAGGATATATTTACCGATTGGGGCAATATGGGACTCAAATGAAAGGTATTTGGGAGTTAAATACGAATATTGTATTAAACATTGGGTCCAAATAAATAGGAGGCCGCCCAAAACCGCCCCAAAAAAAGCGTCCAAAATTAACAATGGACCGATCGAGACAATATGCGACTCAAATGAAAGGTATTTGGGAGTAGAGTATGAATATGATATTAAAAATTAGATCAAAGTACTTAGAGAGCCGTCTTAAGCCCAAAACCGCACCGATCGGGAAAATATGGAACTCAAATGAAACATTTTCGGGAATAGAACACGAATATGATGTCAATAATTGGATCCAAATACCTAGGGCATCACTCCAAAAGTACCGCCGAAAATAAAAAGAGTGCACCGATCTGGACAATATGGAACTCAAATAAAAGGTAGTCGGGAGTTGAGTATGAATTAAGAATTCCAAATATCTGGGAAGCCGTCCCATGCCAAGTACAATAGAAGAAAATTGGAGATCATAAATTAAAATCACAAGCGAATTAGTGTAGATCGTTTGGGATTTTAAATGAACCGAATCAGTCTATGTTTTTGCATAGCTGCCAAAACCGATTTCGAATCTTGACTTCTTGAGCCTCGATTTGGCTGAAATTTGGCACGTAGCGTTTTGTCATGATTTCCAAAAACAGGTCTCCCTTTCTGACTCAATTACTACAATTTTAGAGGATTGTCCGGACAGTGAAATTGTTGTTGCTGCCGATTTCAATCATCATTGAAAAAATTTGGTTTAACCGGACATGCAGAGATGCTGTCAGATCAAACAGGCAAGAACTTCGTGTGCCAAAGTACTTAGACAAGAAAAGTTTTTTTCACGAACAGCGTCTACGTGCTTCTCCGAGGGGGAGCAACAGCGTCCACGTGCTTCTCCGAGGGGAAGCAACAGCTTTTGGTAATTTTTCAAAAAGTAAGGGGTAATCCAACGGCAATCCCAACTCTTGTTAAAGATGACCAGTTATTCACTGACCCGGTTGATAAAGCTTATATACTGGCTAAGGGCCTCCTTTTAACAGAGAACGGCGTGCCGCAGTGCGACACCTCTATGGAGAGAAGTTTTACATGGCATAGTAGATCACAAATGTTGCCAGCATTAGGAGAAGGAAGCCACCACTGAAACTTTTTTTGATGGTCTCGCCAGGATTCGAACCCAGGCGTTCAGCGTCATAGGTGGACATGCTAACCTCTGCGCTACGGTGGCCTACGAGTGGCCTCTGTGAGGTACTATGTCGCCTCGAAAGAGGTATGGCTCTGCGGCACACCGTTCGGACTCGGCTATTAAAAGGAGGTCCCTTATCATTGGGCTTAAACTTGAATCGGACTGCACTCATTGATATGGGAGAAGTTTGTCCCTGTTCCTTAATGGAATGTTCATGGGCAAATTTGCATTTTTCAGAGATCGCTCTATTCCAGTGGTTGTAGATGTGTTCTCATCCGATGAGTATATATTGACCGCAGGTGTGAGAGCCGTTTTTATTTCCTCTTCCCTTTTCCTTATTTTCAGGAATACTTCGAATACAATCTCTTTATTTGCCAATGACAGTAGTCTGTGTCATTCCATAGGCCCAATCCTCAAGAAATTAGGAACGTGAGGCGCATTATGGATGAGACGCTCACCCATGATTTTTTGGCCATTTCCGAGTGGGCTAGAATGAACAGAGTAGACTTTAAGGCACAGAAGAAGCAGTGCTGTTTCTTGTCTCATAAGCGATTCACTGACCCAGTACTTAACCATATTACCACTTTTTAACCATATTAGGTGTGTTGGTAGATGCGTTTTCGTATTAATAGCGAAAACGCATCTATGATAGAATTACCACATTAAGCAAGCTCGACAACCCTGCCTATTAGCTGTACTTTTCCCAATGCATGTATTTTTGTGTAATGACAGACATTCTATCTGTGACAAATTTCACTTCTTCCGTACTACACATGATTTTGTTCTTCTGTTGGAAGTTGTATTGATGGCTTCGAACGCTAAGACAACGGCAATAGCTCTCGCTGCTGCTCCGTGTGCCCAGGTTCGAATCCTGACCGGTCTCTGCCAAATTTTTAATTTTTCAAGTTTTTTGCCTGTTAGGGCGAGATCTTAAAATTTTACATTTTTTTTGTTTGTTTCTCTTTCGAGACGAGAAAAAAAATATAAATTTTTTCATATTTTTTTAGAGTGAATTCTCTTGACGTATTTTCTTTAGAATAATTTTTTGAATTTTTTTCTTTAGAGAAAATTTTTTTATTTGAAATTTTAAAAAATTTTTTAGTAGAGAATTTTTCTAAATTTTTTTTTTTTCATTTCCTTTCATTTACAGGGTTATGAAGGATCTCTTTTGAAAGTCACCAGCAAAAATGGAAAAACAGCATCGGTAAGTTAATCCAAATCCTTGTTCTAGTCAAATATCTAAAACAGCACTTAAGCTACTTGACATTATTGTTGTTTTATTATTTTTTTTTTACTTATTACAACAAAAAAAGCTAAACGAAACAAAATTGTGTATTCCTTTTTTCTCCCCCTCACTTGAAAACACTACAAACTCACTTCAATGGTCCTTCCCAAATGCAAATGAACATGAACGCACTCACCACAGCCTGTTGGTTTTGTTACATTCCATACACGCGCAGGCGCAGAAGCCGCCAAACAAGATTTACAGGTAATAAGAAAATATAAAACAAATTGAAATACAATTGACCGAAAACGAACACACAACATATCAAAAAAAGAAATTGTAAACTATTTTGTATAACTTTAGTAATTGATTTGATACAGAGAAGAAAACAGAAATGAAGAAAAGTTCTTCGAAAAAAGAAAATTCTTACTCAAAGCAACCGCTTTACACCCAATATATAAAAAATTCAAAAAAAAAATGCACCACACATTTTGCAAAAACAAACTCAATTCAATATTTCTATAATCATATGGAGACTGCATATCTATAATAGCTAAATATACTCGTATATATATATGATGCATTAATTTTTATATAATGGATGTCTATTTGATTAAAGAACCGTATAACCTTTATCCCCCTATACACCACCGTAAACTGCTTGATTTTTATTAATGCGGGATTTTTGAATTTAGTTTAGCATTCTCAATACACCTACCCATACACCACCTGCTCATCCATTTATAATACAAACAGTAGCCATCAGTTCGTTTAACATACCATGACCATTCATTATTATTTCAATTTCTTCTATTTCTTCATTATGAACATTTAAAGGACTTTATATGCCTATGCCTTACACTGTCTCTATTTCTCTATCTATGTCTCTATCTATGTGTCTGTCTGTCTGTCTGTCTTTTGCTAGCTAGCTGTTTGGCTGTTTGAGTTAGCCAATGTATGACCACTACTAGTACAGTACACGCAATTTGTATAGCAGCACCATCTTGTCTTTGTATAGGAAAATTCACATAAAAATCCCATAGAACCATCAACCGAACAACCAACCATGGACCTATAGCAATATTGCAAAATTTATAGATCCCCCCCCAGACAAAAAACGATTCTTATTTTAAATCAACATTTTGCAAATACCCTTGCATTGAGTATTTTAGCCAGCCCCTAGAGGTCTGTGCGCTGTTAAGTTCACCCAAAACCTATTAATTATCCACTCTGAATGGTTGTGTCGTCTGCTCTATATAACTTTGATTAATTTTGCATTTTTATAATTTTACACAAAATTTCTTTAGATACCCTATTCTAATGTTCTAGAACATCGCCATTGCTTTCATGTTTTATTATTTATGTGCAAGACCTGCGATGTACTTTCGGTCGGTCGTCCGTTCGTGATTACCCCCTTTACATACACAAATATACACAGCGCTATCATCAGTTTCAGTTGTTTATTTTCAATTAATCTTTGAACTTTTTTCTCTCTTACAAACATTAATTTCTTCATAAATTCATGTTATTTTTAAGTTTATCCCCCCCTTCCCCATAAAGAAAAAGAAATTGATTAATTGTTTGCTCGCCATTTATTGCATAGATATGCCATGCAGATCTAGGACATTTGAGAATTATTATAATAGACACATGCCTTGAGCATACAATGAGTTTAGGGTTGACTAAAGACTAAAAAAAAAACAGGTAAAAAATTAAACTTAAAAATAAAAAAAAATAAAAAAAATTATAATACATAAGATACAAAAATATAATAAACAAGTAAGCGCTTGCTAAGTTCGGCCGGGCCGAATCTTATATACCCCCACCATGGATCGCATTTGTCCAGTTTTATGCGCGGTATCTCTTTTTAGGCAAACAAAGAATATTGAAGAAGAACTGTTATGCTATTAGAGCTATATCAAGTTATAGTCCGATTCGGATCATAAATGAATGCTGAACATTGTAGAAGTCTTTGTGTAATATTTCAGTTCATTCGGATAAGAATTGCGCCTTGTAGGGGCTCAAGAAGTAAAATCGGGAGATAGGTGTATATGAGAGCTGTATCAAGCTATTGATCGATTCAGACCATATTAGACACGTATGTTGGAGGTCATGAGAGAAGCCGTTGTACAAAAAAAATCTGCCAAATCGGATGAGAATTGCGCCCTCTAGAGGCTCAAGAAATCAAGACCCTAGATCGGTTTATATGTCAGTTAAATTAAAACATGGACCGATTTGGACCATACTTGGCGAAGTTGTTGGAAGTGATACCAAAACACTTGTGCAAAATTTCAATAAAATCGGACAAGAATTACGCCCTCTAGAGGCTCAAGAAGTCAAGATCCCAGATCGGTTTATATGGCAGCTATTTCAAAACATGAACCGATTTAGACCATACTTATCGTAGTTGTTGAAAGTGATACCAAAACACTACGTGCAAAATTTCAGCCAAATCGGACAAGAATTGCGCCCTCTAGAGGCTCAAGAAGTCAAGACCCAAGATCGGCTTATATGGCAGCTATATTAAAACATGGACCGATTTAGACCATACTTAGCGTAGTTGATGGAAGTGATACCGAAACACTACGTGCAAAATTTCAATAAAATCGGACAAGAATTGCGCCCTCTAGAGGCTCAAGAAGTCAAGACCCAAGATCGGCTAATATGACAGCTATATCAAAACATGGACCGATTTAAACCATACTTAGCGAAGTTGTTGAAAGTGTTACCGAAACACCACATGCAAAATTTCTGTCAAATCGGACGAGAATTGCGCCCTCTAGAGGCTCATACTTAGCACAGTTATTGAAAGTCATAATAAAACACCTCATGCAACATTTCAGCCAAATCGGACGAGAATTGCGCCCTCTAGAGGCTCAAGAAGTCAAGACCCAAGATCGGCTAATATGGCAGCTATATCAAAACATGGACCGATTTAAACCATACTTGGCGTAGTTGTTGAAAAACATTACTTGCAAAATTTCCGTTAAATCGGACGAGAATTGCGCCCTCTAGAGGCTCAAGAAACAAGATCCCAGATCGGTTTATATGGCAGCTATATCAAAACGTGGACCGATATAGCCCATTTACAATCCCAACCGACCCACGGCTAGGCGGCTTGCTATACTCCTTCGAAAGTTAGCGTGCTTTTGACAGACGGACGGATGGACATTGCTAGTTCGACATAAAATGTCATGACGATCAAGAATATATATACTTTATGGGGTCTTAGACGCATATTTCGAGGTGTTACAAACAGAATGACGAAATTAGTATACCCCCATCCTAGGGTGGAGGGTACATAAAAAAATTTTCAGCGGTGGTTTTCCCCTCCTAATGCTGGCAACATTTGTGAGGAACTATGCCATGTAAAACTTCTCTCCAAATAGGTGTCGAACTGCGGCACGCCATTCTGACTCGGCTATAAAAAGGAGGCCCGTTATTATTGAGCTTAAACTTGAATCGGACTGCACTCATTGATATGTGTGAAGTTTGCCCCTGTTCCTTAGTGGAATGTTGATGGGTACATGGCAAAGTACCTCACAAATGTTGCCAGCATTAGGAGGGGAAAACCACCGCTGAAAGTTTTTCCTGATGGTCTCGCCTGGATTCGAACCCAGGCGTTCAGCGTCATAGGCGGACATGCTAACCTCTGCGCTACGGTGGCATCCAACCATTTTGTGAACGGATTTCTTTCAATTTCTATAGCTTTCGTCTCTAGGACAAAAAATTTATTGTAACAGATTTGAAAACAATCGGATGAAAATTGCGATCCACACTTTGTACCCAAATTTACATGGGCAGACAGAGGGAAATATTCGATTTGAATCAAAACGTGATTTTGAGTCGATTGGTATACTTATCTATGGGTCTAGCTCTCCCTTTTCTGGGTCTTAGAAACACATGCACTAAGTTATAGGACCCTGTACCACAGTTGTTGTTGTTGCCACATTTTCGTGTGGAGGTGGCAATCCTCGTCAAGCTCCTGTAGGTGAGCAAGCTCGTTCCGATCGCCGCGGGAACAAGATGGCCATTAGTTATTTAAAGGCGCCGATAACTTGCCTTGTCATATTGAGCATCGTAGGCACTTAGTATTTGTGCAAGAGTCGGTGCCGCCCGGCCTCTCACTGGGACTCTACAGTCATTGCTAAATCGACTTAGAATAAAACGCATGCACGAGAGTTATCGTGTCACGCGAGAGACGGACGGACAGACAGGCCTGAATCGACTTAGAAGTAAAGGTATGCACATGATTCGGGAGTTGTCGTGTCACGCGTGCGTCACATGATTCGTGAAGAAGATCCAAATCCAATCACGTGATAGGGCGTGACCGTGATTGAATTAAAATTCTTCGTGCGTGAGTGTGGGTGAGTGAAATTTTGCTCACGAAACTAATTACGACTCACGAGATAATCACCACTCACGAGATACTTACGAGACGCTCACGTCTCATGAAACACTTGCGACTCACAAAAAAATCACGACTAACAAGTGAAAAAATAACGATAAAGTAAAAAAATAAAGAGCAAATATTTGCCCAAAAAGTAATTGCGGATTTTTTAAAAGAAAGTAAATGCATTTTTAATAAAACTTAGAATGAATTTTAATCAAATATACTTTTTTTACACTTTTTTTCTAAAGCAAGCTAAAAGTAACAGCTGATAACTGACAGAAGAAAGAATGCAATTACAGAGTCACAAGCTGTGAAAAAATTTGTTAACGCCGACTATATGAAAAATCCGCAATTACTTTTTGGGCAACCCAATAAGTGGTTAGGCAGCTCTGATAGATTTTATACATCAATATTCGTACGTTCATGTGCTTATTATTCGCTTCATGAAAAAATATTTATTTAACCTTGAATCGTGAGTCGTGGTTTTCTCGTAAGTGTCCAGTGAGTCGTGATTTTCTTGTAAGTCGTGAAAGCCTCGTGAGTCGTGATTCTCCTGGGAGTCGTGATTTTCTCAGGAGTCATGATTGTTTCTTGAGTCGTGCATGAATACAATTTTTGTCTCGTGTGCATGCGTAAACATAAGTCGACATAAACAAGTCGTGCGTGAGCAATATTTTGTGGTCGTGGGCGTGCGTGAGCATGAGTGAAAAATCACTCTCGTGCACATCTCTACTTAAAATGTCAACACGATTGAGAATATATATGGTTTTTTGGGTCCCATATCAATATTTCGATGTGTTACAAATGGAGTGACGAAATAAATATACCCCCATCCTACGGTGGAGGGTATAAAAACAGACAAAATTTGAAGTTTGAAATGAAAAAAAAATATAATAATAATAATATAGTTTTTAAATATAAAAAATAAATAAATAAATGAAATGTCAACCAAAATAAATTAAAAGAACCCAAATGGTATAAAAGGAATAACAAAATAGTATGAAAAATAAAAAAAAAACATAAAATAACATAAACACATTTTAAATTGGTAAGACAACTCCAAAAATTATTAGGAATTAAAATATTTTTGTTGGCCCCACATTTTAAGTCTTTCTCCCCTTTTAATAATTTCATAGAGTTATGACATCAGCTATTCAAAATCAAGAATTAGCACAGTTTTGTTCCTTTATACCTAGCATCTGCATTATTTAAAGCCCCAAAAGAGCACCAAACCCTTCTCCTCCCCCCCCAAACTGAATGAGACCTCAGTTAGTATGCCAAAAAAAAAAAAAACGAAAGAAAAATACTAATCATACAACCAAAGAACCAAACACACACCATAGCATTAAATAAATGAATATTATTTTTGGCGAATTGTTAAGACATTGAAATAAAACGAAATACCAAAATCTTTTGAAAGTCCGAAATTTTTTTTTAACAAATATTTTTCAATTTTTGCAAAACAAATTAAATAAAAGAGAAGAATCCAAAACATTCGAAGAAATACAAAATAACTTACAATTAAAATTATCTATATATACAAAAATAACACTTTTCCTCAAAAAAAAAAAAAAAAAAAAAATCACAAAAACCCCGAAATTATGAAAACCAAATACCAACCGCTGTATTATTAAATTTACAGCAGGGTGTACGCTTCGATCCCGATATGCCCCAAACAATACGCTTGGAATTCGCCAAGAGTAACACGAAAGTGAGCAAACCCAAACCACAGCCCAATACAGCGACAACAGCCTCACATCCTGCATTGATGCACCCACTCACTGGACGTAAGTAAAATTTAAGTAAAAAAAAAACCAAAAAAACAAAAACAAATTTTCCAAAAGCAATGTTTTCTGTTTATTAATTTCTAATTTTTGGTTTTTTTTTAACACAGTTGTATTTGTTTTTTTTTTTTTATTTGTTCATTAATTTTGCTTTCTGTTATTTTGTGTAGTTTTGTTGGAAGTTTTTATTTGGTTTACTTCTTTTTGGTTTTTTTGTTTTTGTTGAGTTTTTTGTTTTTGTAAAAATATAAATACTACAAAAATGGTTTTAGTTTTATATACGAAAAATTTAATTGGAACAAAAAAAACGCACTTTAGCTCAGTTTCCTTTGTTGTTTTTTGTGTTTTGAGATATTATTTTTGTAATTATTAAAAGAAAAAAACTCTTCTAATGCCAGAAATGTTTGAAAAAAAAGTTATTAACAAAACAAAAAAATAGATAAACTAAATAAATAATCAACAATTCAAGCTTTCCAATAAAGCACTTTCAATTCAATCTTATTTATCAATATTCATTTAGAAAGAAATCTATACAACATCAAAAAAAACAAGCTCTTAAAAAATCCAATGCTCCTTTTTTCTATGTACTAATAAAACAATAGCAACAACAACAACAAAAACCAACATCAAAATCCAAGCATTGATTAATGTCAGCACTTGAAACTGAAAATGATTATATATTCTCTATATATATATATACAATTACTTCTCTCACTTTTCACCCACGACAATTTCCCTCTAAAATCCCTTTCAAAGTAAAGAAGAAATAAAAAAAAAACACTCAATCGACACAAGTGCCAAAACCCTCTCACATTTACACATACACAGAGAATCTCAAACACCCCAAGTACTCACTCACACCTACTCACATGTACGAACAAACACTTGTGTACACTTGGTACAATCCACAATTACACATACACACACTGCCATCTACACAAGTAATTGAGACAGAACAAGTCGTATAATATGTACGCTCTTTTGCTCTCTCAGACCCCTTAGCTGGGGAAAGTTTTGAAGAGCATAAAACAAAAGACTTAAGCAACGAACTTGAGTCAGTAAACACAGAACCTAAGCAAAGGCAATATGGGCGATATTTGATGATTTCTTTTGCCCCACAATTATAAGGGCATGAGGTAACAAAGAGTTATTGGTTCAATTGATAAAAACAAAAAATGTATTTTTATATCGTGTTTTATTTTTTACAGCCTTACATAAATTTGATTTAATTTTTTAACAAAAACTTGGTATAAACAATTTAAGACCAACTACATATTTACTACAAAAATTAATCTTATTTTTGTGAAAATAAAATTTCAAAAAAAAAATATTTAGGTTTTTTTGATGAAATTAAAATTTTGAAAATATTCTCCGAAAGTGAGCAAATTTTTTTCTCTTGTCTTTCGAGTTGAGTTTAATGATCAATTATGTTCTTGCAAGGGAAAATGAAAGCCTGTAAAGAGGGTGCGGATATTAATCAGCCCCATGCCACTATGGCCATACATCTAAGCCAGTAATCAGGTTATTATGCGCTTTAAACAATAAAAATAACCTTGAAACAGGAAATTTAAGATAGGAATTCCGTGCTACTTACAAAATCCCTAATTGTTTTCCATACCAGGCCCCTAAATTGGTTCATGTCTGGTATTGTGTACTCACCTAAGAGCTGATGTCTGTGAGCCGCGAAAGCCGGGCAATAATTTTTTTTTCCCCCACATGTCCTACACATGCTATCACTTGCCGCACCGATGTTGCATAAGTGAGCTCGTTGTCCTATGTGTCTCGTTATAATACCGACCTCCTTCTTACTTCTTTGCAGTAATAGCCTCGTTTTCCCATGGTGCGGATCTCTCCATAGGATTTTCGTCGTTCTACAGACCTTTTCGCTGTTCCACTGTGTTACATGAGCGTACTTCGCCCACGCTCTAAACTGGGACTGCGTCGCCCCGAAAGGCTTCGGGTTAACCTAGATTATTGATGGCAGTCTTCTGGCCTTCACTGCCAAATCGGCTGCTCTTTCATTTCCTCATTATACACCACTGTGGCACGGCACTTGTGCCATCCTCAGAGAAGGCGTTGATCACCTTCTTAAACTCCAAGGCTGTTTGTGACCTGTTACCTGTTATTGGCATGCTGGCCAGTTTACTCGCCTCACGTATTAAGTGATCGAGCAGATCTCCACCTGCAGGACCGTATTATGGTCAAGCAGTTGAAAACAGATCTCATTCCCTGGTTTCTCAGTGTAGACCCCAGGCCCACTCTTACCTCTAGCTTTGATCCATCTGTTAAGCATGCCAGATGCCAGATGCCATACCAGAGTTCCTTCAATCCATGACTGTACCGCTGGCAGCAGTGGCTCGCCCTTGACGTCAAATTTCGTTTCAGATATTCAATTCCTTTCAGGTTTCCTATCGTTGCTTCGATTATACCGCGATGGTATGACCTGCCCTTATTCTACCTTCGGGATCGGGCCGGGATTCGAGCCTGGACACACTTAGCTGCAGCGAAAACCATTGTCTGGCATTCGAAGCCATCAAAGCAACTTCCATTAGATGCACAAATATTAAAAGTCTACCACTAAAAAGAAAAATACATGCGGTGGAAGAGAACAGCTAGTGTGAAAGTTATCAAAACTTGTGCTAGAGTTGTGCTAACATCGTAGACACGTTTTTGCGGTATATTCGATATAAGTACAACCTATCGATTATATGATCCTTGAAGCCTTCACACCTATTATGGTTGAAAAGCCTTCTAACCAAAGACGAAACATAGGACACAGTGGTTGGTGTGTTGTGATCTTTGGCTTTCCTTTTTCACTACAAAAAAAACAAAAAAAAAAAACACAATTAAAAACGTATTAAGTTTGGCCGGACCGAACTTTGGATACCCACCGCCTTGAGTATATATGCAAACCAACTTTCGTCATAATCCGATGAAAAATGCATAATTTATGCCCCCCTAGCAGCTATAGCGAGATATGATCCGTTTTGGAACAAATCCGACACGGCTATTGAGTGGTCTAATAAGTACAAGTCATTGGTCAATTTTGTAGAACCAAATATTGGTCTTTTTGGTAGCCATATCCAAATATAGACCGATCTGAACCATATACGACACGGACGTCAAAAGCCTAACAAAAGTCACTGTGTCAAATTTCAGCAAAATCGGATTTTAAATGTGCCTTTTATGGGGCCATGACTTTAAATCGAGAGATCGGTTTATATGGCAGCTATATCAAAATCTGAACCGATCTGAGCCAAATTGAAGAGGGCTGACGAAGGGCCTAACACAACTCACTGTCCCAAATGTCGGCAAAATCGGACAATTAATGTGTCTTTAATTGGCCCAATACCTTAAATCGCGAGATCTGTCTATATAGCAGCTATATCCAAATCTGGACCAATCTAGGCCAAATTGCAGAATGTTGTCGAAAAATGCAACACAACTCACTTTTTCAAATTTCGGCGAAATTGGGCCTTTTATGGGCCCAAAACCTTTAATCGAGAGATCGGTCTGAATGGCAGCTATATACAAATCTGGACCGATCTGGGCCAAATTGAAGAAGGTGGTCGACTGGCCTAACACAACTCACTGTCCCAAATTTCAGCAAAATCGGATAATAAATGTGGTTTTAATGGGCCTAAGACCCTAAATTGGCGGATCGTTCTATATGGGGGCTATATCTAGATATAGTCCGATATAGCCCATCTTCGAACTTAACCTTCTTATGGACAAAAAAAGAAACTGTGCAAAGTTTCAGCTCATTATCTGTATTTTTAAAGACGGCAGCGTAATTTCAACAGATAGACGGACAGAGGGACGGACATGGCTAGATCTTCTTAGATCTTTACGCTGATCAAGAATATATATACTTTATAGGATCGGAAATGAATATTTCGATATGTTGCAAACAGAATGACAAAATGAATATGCCCCCATCCTACGGTGGAGGGTATAAAAAAACAAGTAAAAACGTATTAAGTTCGGTCATGCCCGAACTTTTGATACGCACCACCATGGATATATTCATCATCTTATTTTATAACTACTCCACTACCATATCCATAGTTATGTCCAAATATAAGCTGATCTGGATCATATTTGATTCAGGTACCGAGAACTCTTATACAAGTCACAGTTTCAGTGAAATCGGGCAACATATCCGCTTTTGATGGCATAAAGACCTTAAATTGGAAGATCAGTCTATATGGCAGCTTTATTACTATATATAGTCTAATCTGGACCTTATGCTGACGGGAGGCTTAATACAAGTCACTGTGTTAAATTACAGCGAAATGAGGTAAAGAAAGCAGCTTTTATGGGCTTAAGACCCTTAATCGGCAGATCGGTCTATATGGCACCTATATCGAATAAAAACCGATCTGAACCATATTCTAGTCGGAAATCGGGAGGGTTTAATCAATGTTCAAATATCTTTTTCATAAAAAAAGGAAAAATGTTGCAAAATCTTTTAAAAAACCGAAATATTAGCGATTTCTTCTATACGTCTCAAATATTGAATGACAAAATGTTCACTGCTGAAAAAAAACATTGAAATCTATGTTGGCCTTGAATCATATCTGACTTCTTTGTTACCTTTACTCCCTCCAAAATATTGTAAATAATTGTCTCTAAAAATTGGCCTAAAATCCCTTTAAAAGAAATGCCCTAAGCCAATGCCCTTTAAAACAAAAAACGCCTTGAATTTGTCTATAACCCCAGTCCAAAATTTAACAACAAAACCCCATAAAGCAATAGGAAAACTATTTAAAAAAAAAAACATATTCCCCTCTCAACAAAAACCAAAACCAAAAACAAAAAAAAAAATAAAATAATTTAAAATTTATTTTTTTTACTATTGATAATTTATCGCAAATATTTGTTTTTCCCCTTCTTCTCGTTTTCGATTGTTTTTTAACAAAAGACAATTATTTTCTCTCTCATAACCAAACTGTAGATTTGGGCGGTCCCTTCTTTCCGGGCGGACCCGAGTTATGGCATCATCCGTTAGCCTATTCAGCGGCAGCCGCTGAACTACCGGGAGCTGCGGCCCTGCAGCATGCCACACTGGTACATCCGGCACTGCATCCTCAAGTGCCAGTACGCTCTTATCTTTGACTAAATACAGATAAAGTTATGGAACAGCCTATGCATCAAGTGAGTATAAATTCAATAAATAACAATTTTTTTTTTTGATTTTTTTTCTACATTTTTTCCTTTTGTTTTTATTTTAGACCCAAATGACAATGCCGCAACATCATCAAACAACCCAAGCTATACATCCTTCTATGCATATGTCTGCTGCAGCAGCAGCTGCTGCCGCCGGTCTAGCACCAGGCAGTGCTGCCACCGGTCCCGGAGGTGGCGCCCCACCGTCCGGTGGCCCACACGCACATCATCCTTTTTTATCAAGTCCCGCTCTAGCGAGCCCAGTTGGTTCTACAAATAATGCAACGCATCCGAATAATCCACCTTTGGCTGCCAATGCACCATGTTCGACATTGTTTGTAGCCAATCTGGGCCAGTTTGTGTCCGAGCATGAACTGAAAGAAGTTTTCTCTAGGTAAGTTTTCCTTTTAACAAAACATTAAAACTTTTGACTAACCTTTAAGATTGAAATCACTTAATTATGAACATTTTATTGAGCCAAAGAAAAACGAAAAATAAGGAAAATATTTTACACTTTGAAACACAATGTTACACCATGAAAAACCTGCACCATTGTTGTTGAGCGACATATTGAGAAGATTCAAAAAAAAAAAAAACACAACAAAAGTATTTTCTTTTTATTTAAATCATTGTACAAAACAAACCCATAAACACTTAGTAGATAGAAACATTTTGACAGTATTTTAATTTAAACACGAAAAAAAAGCATTAAGTTTGGCCAAGCCGAACTTTGAATACCCGCCACCTGGGATATTGCAAATTTTTGCAATTTTTGCCCCTGAACATTCCACTAAGAAACAGGGCCAAACTTCTCACACATCAATGAGTGCAGTCCGATTTTATGGGCTTCAGACCCCAAATCGGCAGATCGGTCTATATGGCAGTTATATCTAAATATGGTCCGATCTTAACCAAATTTGCGTCAGATATCGGGAGACTTAAAACAACTCAATGTCAAAATTGCAAATTTTGCCCATGAACATTCCACTAGGGAACAAGAGCAAAATTCTCACATATCAATGAGTGCAGTCCGATTCAAGTTTTAAGCTCAATGATAAGGGGCCTCCTTTTTATAGACGAGTCCGAACGTTGTTCCGCAGTCCGACACCTCTTTGGAGAGAAGTTTTACATGGCATAGTACCTCACAAATGTTGCAGCATTAGGAGAGAAAAACCACCGCTGAAAATTTTTTCTGATGGTCCCGCCAGAATTCGAATACAGGCGTTCAGCGTCATAGACGTACATGCTAACCTCTGCGCTACGGTGGCCTCCGCCACCTTGGATAAATACGGTGGCCTCCGCCACCTTGGATAATTAATCGGGAAAAAATTCACTTTTATTGGGCCCATATGTCCAATACGGGAGATTGTTTATATGGGAGCTGTCTCCAAATATGGACCGCTACTCAGCACGGATATTGAAGGACCTAATACAGCTCACAGTACCAAAATTCTGAGAAATCGGATAATAAAATTACCTTTAATGGAGCCAAAACCTTAAATTGAGAATTCGTATCCATATATAGCCCGATCTTAACCATTCTCAATTCGAAAGTCAAGGGGCTAACACAACTCATTGTGCCAAATTTTTAGCGTAATCGAGTAATAAAAGGGCCTATTATGGGCCCAAGAACTTAAATCGGGTGGTCGGTATATATGACAGCTACATTCAAACAAAGACGGATCTAGGCCATATTTAACATGGACGTTGAAAAGCCTAACACAGCTTACTATGTCAAATTTCAGAGAACTCAGTTAACAAATGCGTCTTTTAAGGGTCCAAGCACTCTAATCGTGAGATCGGTAAATATGGCAGCTATATCCAAATTTGCAAATTCAAATTTGCCCATGAACATTACATTATGGAACAGGGGCAATCTTCTCACATATAAATAAGTGCTGTCCGATTCAAGTTTAAGCTCAATGATAAGGTGCCCCATTTTTATTGCCGAGCCCAAACGGTGTGCTGCAGACCGATACCTCTATTGGGACAAGTTTTTACATGGCAAATTACCCCACAAATGTCGCCAGCATTAGGAGGGGATAACCGCCGCTACAAATTTGTTTCTGATGTTCTCGACAGGATTCCAACCCAGGCGTTCAGCCTCAAAGGCGGACATCCTAATCTCTGCTTTACGTCGGCCTCCAAATTTAAGCCGATCTAAACCATATTCGCTACGAAAGCCAAAGGGACTAATATAGCTAATTGTGCCAAATTTCAGCGAAATCGGTATGACAAAATGAAAATGTCCCCATCCTTAGTTGGTGGGTATAAAAGGGCAAATGACAATTAAGTGAAGGTATTATATATTGTAGAAATAATATGATTTATAAGTTGCACATGGTATAATGTGCAATAATGCCACTGAAACCAATTCGCGATCGTGATGGAGTTCTACACTCATAGAAAAATGTCTGCTGAAAGTAGCAGATACTGTCTGCTGGCTGTTAGTACTTAATTTTGCTGCTATTACAACAGCAGATCTGCTATTATGGCAACAAGTTTGCAAATTCAGACCAGCAGGCTGCCTGCTAAATAGTCTGTTGTTTGATGAAAATGTCTGCTGTTCAATTTTAGAAGGAGTTAAAATAAAATAAAATAAAATAAAATAAAATAAAATAAAATAAAATAAAATAAAATAAAATAAAATAAAATAAAATAAAAAAATAAAATAAAATAAAAAAATAAAATAAAATAAATAAAATGAAATGAAAAGAAAAGAAACATTATAAACTAAAAAAAAATAAAATAAAATAAAATAAAATAAAATATAAATAAAACAAAATAAAAAAAATAAAACAAAATAAAACAAAATAAAATAAGAAAAATTAAATGATTGGATTACCAGTGCAGGGGTCGTGGGTTCGATTCCCGCCAGAATCCTTGGTCTGTCTGCTGTGGTATCACAATGGAACTTAAACAAAATTGTCTAAGTGTGGACTGCCACTCTTACCTAACCTAACCTATTATACCCTACAACACTACTGTGGTACAGGGTATTATAACTTAGTGCATTTGTTTATTACGCCCAGAAGGAAGAGAGATAGACCAATTGATAAGTATGCGGATCGATTCGATTCGATTTAGCTATTTCCGTCCATATGTCCTATAGGTCGCAGGTTTCATCCGATCGTCTTCAAATTTGATACAGACAAAGCCTATAGAGATTGGAAAAAATCGGTTCAGATTTACATATAGCTGTTATATAAAGCCCGATTTTCACTCCAACAGTCACTGCAAGCACATTTATTTACAATCTTCCCAAAACTTTATACAACGCTTTCCTCGACAACTTTTTCAATATCTGTTAAGCTTGCTTGAAATCGGTTCAGATTTAGACATAGCTCCCATATATAGGTTCGTCCGATTCGCAGTATTTTTGCGATAAAATGGTCATTTGTTAACCGATTCTCTTAAGAGTTGGCAGGAAGGATTTTCTTACGACTCTCGACATTACTGGTGAATTTCATAGAAATCGGTTCAGATTTAGATATAGCTCCCATATATATATATTCGTCCGATTTGCAGTAATTTTGCAATAAAATGGTCATTTGTTAACCGATTCTCTGGAAATTTGGCAGAAAGGTTTTTTGTATGACTCTCGACATTACTGGTGAATTTCATGGAAATCGGTTCAGATTTATATATAGCTGCCATATATGTATTTCATCCGATTTGCACTGCTAGAGTCACTGCAAGCGCATTTATGGACCAATCTTCCCAACACTTTGTACAACGCCTTCCTCGACGACTTTTACAATATCTGTAAAGTTTGCTCCAAATCCGTTCAGATTTAGATATAGCTCCCATATATATGTTCGTCCGATTTGCAGTAATTTTGCAATAAAATGGTCATTTGTTAACTGATTCTCTCAAAATTTGGCAGGAAGGACTTTTTTATGACTCTCGACATTACTGGTGAATTTAATGGAAATCGGTTCAGATTTAGATATAGCTCCCATATATATATATATATTCGTCCGATTTGCAGTAATTTTGCAATAAAATGGTCATTTGTTAACCGATTCTCTGGAAATTTGGCAGAAAGGTTTTTTGTATGACTCTCGACATTACTGGTGAATTTCATGGAAATCGGTTCAGATTTATATATAGCTGCCATATATGTATTTCATCCGATTTGCACTGCTAGAGTCACTGCAAGCGCATTTATGGACCAATCTTCCCAACACTTTGTACAACGCCTTCCTGGACGACTTTTACAATATCTGTAAAGTTTGCTCGAAATCCGTTCAGATTTAGATGTAGCTCCCATATATATGTTCGTCCGATTTGCAGTAATTTTGCAATAAAATGGTCATTTGTTAACTGATTCTTTCAAAATTTGGCAGAAAGGACTTTTTTATGACTCTCGACATTACTGGTGAATTTAATGGAAATCGGTTCAGATTTAGATATAGCTCCCATATATATGTTCGTCAGATTTGGACTAATATTGCAATAAAGTGCTCATTTGTTAACCGATTCTCTCAAAATTTGGCAGGAGGGATCTCCTTCTGTCTTTTAATATTCCTGGTGAATTTTATAGAAATCGGTTCAGATTTCTATATAGCTGCCATATATGTATTTTGCCCGATTTTCACTTCTAGAGTCACTGCAAGCGTATTTATCCAGCAATCGTGACAAAATTGTGCACAACTCTTTCCTCGACGCCTATTGCAATATCTAAGAAGTTTGGTCAAAACTGGTTCAGATTTAGATATAGCTCCCATATATATATTCGCCAGATTTTGGCTAATTTGCAATAATGTTGTCATTTGTCAACCGTATTTATTAGAGTTTCGACATATTTGCTCGAAATTTGATGCGGATTGTTTAATAACCCATCAGAATTAGATATAGCGCCAACCATGTGCCTATAGTGCAGTTGTAGGGTATTATAAAGTCGGCACCGCCCGACTTTTCCCTCTCCTTACTGGTTTAGATTACAAAAATTTTGTATGGATTCATTCCAAAGTTTAAGGTATTTAATTTAATATCAGCAGAAAGTGTTTGCTGCCATCAGCAGACTAATTTCTTGAGTGTGGTTCCTGTTTATTAAAATTAAAATATATTTTCTTTTAACTGTCCATGTTTGCCCAAAATCGTACAAAAAAAAAAAAAACTTTCGCATTGTTACTGAGTTTGTTTTACATTCTTTTGATTATTTTTAACCACAATCGCACAACATACACCAAAGAACCCTAAACAAACCCCATACAATTACATTTAATTATTTTTTTTATATTGTTTTTGTTTATAACAAATCAATTATATATATATAAAAAAAATCATAACAATAATACCACATGTATTAATTACATATTATCACCCATTAAAATCAATAACTTTTTCATTTATTTATTTTACTCATATATATATATATAAATATGAATATATATAAAACAATAACAAACAAAAAAAAAACCAAAAAAAAAAAAATATTGCACAGTATGCCTGGCTTTTGTCGCCTACGAATGCACACAAAAGGTACGCACAATATCACTTCTTCTACTACTACTACTACCACCACCACTACCACTTCTACTACTTCTATCACCAATACAAATTGTAATAATACAACAACCAACAATAACAACAGCAATAATAGCCAACAACATATGAATAATAACAACAACAACAACAATGGCAACTCAGCATCAACAAGTTGTAGCACAAATTCGTACAGCAATGCAGCCGCTTTTAATGGACAGCCACAACAGCAACAGTATTTTATTAATGGCCCTCAAGGTAATGGGGCAACTTTGTCATCACCTTCCTCATCATTATCCTCGGCGGCCTCATCAGCCTCATCGTCATCGCCCTATATGTCCAATGCAAATCATCCGGTGGCATTTATAGAGTTCAAAGATGCCTCCAGTGCGGCCACAGCCATGCAACAATTGCAGGGCAAATATCTGCTATCATCGGACCGTGGCTCCATACGCATTGAGTTTGCCAAAAGCAAAATGATAAACGATGGCTCCTCCATGGTCCACAGCCACCATCATCACCAGCACCAGCAGCATCACTACCAACAACAGCAGCAGCAGCAGTTGCTAAATGGGGCCAATAAAATTTTAAATAATATGAACGCCACAATTAACGCGGCTGCTGCTGGTGCTGTTCCCCCACCTCCGGCTCCACCACCCACTATGACTCTTATCAATCCGCCCAGCTCGGCCATGTTGGCAGCCTCCCCATCGAATGCTGGTCCGCCCCAATTGCTGATATTGAATGGTTATGCCAATCCGGCTGGCTATGGTCAGATAATGTTGCCACCACCCTCACCAGCCACAGCTGCAGGTCAAGCTAGTGTGGCAACCCCACATCAATATCTGAATTGTGTTACAGCAGCCATGTCGGCGTCACCACTGGCACCGCAGCAACATGCCACCGCATCTCCCTTGGGCATGACCGCTGTCTCCATGGCAGCTGCTGCTGCAGCAGCAACGTTTAATGGTCACAGCACCATCAACAGCAACAACAACAACAACAACAACAATACCATTAATAATAACCATACTAATAGTACTACTGCAACTAATACAATTGTTAATAGTAATCGTTCAAGTGCACCACTACTACCACCACTACCACAACCACCACCAACACCAATGCAACCACAGCCTACTACTGTCGTTGTAAATTCACAACAGCACCAACTTCATCCAATACAGCACCAAAATCATCTTTTTAGAGACGTATGTATTGTTTTTCTTTGTACTTTTTCTCCTCAAATAGAAAAAGAAGAAAAAAAACAAAAGCAGTAAAATTTTCTAAATAATCTTTGGTTGCAATTTTAGTTCTAAGCACATTTTGAGTTATTTTAAAATTTTAGTTGAATGCATATTTTGTTGCTTGCAACATAGACATGTAATGCCTTACAGAGTTATATTTTTTAAGGTTATCTTAAGTTTGCTTGCCTTTGAAATATTTAAAAATACAGTCAATATTATTGAAATTCTATTTTAGGCTAAGCATAACATCTTTTACAGCAAGTCGAACTGAGAATTTATTATTAAAATTCATTTTTCATAAGCTTAATTGCATATAGTTTGGCTGGACCAAATATTTTATTACACTAGCTGGCCAGGTGGGCTTCGCTATACCCTCAAAGTGTTTCCTGACCCCTTTCGACATGGTTCAAATTTGAAAATTTTTCATATTCTTATTTAATTTTCAAATAATTCTTCCTGATTTTTCAAAAAATATTCCAGCTCGAGATCATACTCAATGTTTTCTATTCAAAGAATAGCATAACAAAGAACTTAAAAAAGTTAGGCATGTGTGTGCTGTTTTAAAAACATCTTGACTGGCATGAGGGATCACGATTTCTGATATGCCATGTGTTTAAATTCTTCCCAGAGTGGGAGAAATTAAAAAAAGAACAAAAACTCTAGTTTTTAGAATTTAATTTTTTAAACTTTATTTTAAGGTAAATGGACGGACGTAATACAGATGAATGATCATCCATCAGATGACAAGTTATCCTATCGTATCGTTGCCACCTACTGCTCTTAAGATATGATCATATTACAACCTGCAGATGGCGTTGTGGATGAAGTTCTGTTGTTGAAGAACAGATGTCGCTTCAACATACTCTCCGCCTTGCAAGACCGTAATGTCATCTTTTAGCTCATTAATTTTTTTTTTTGCTGGTAATGCGATGATCGAGCAAATATCACTCATTTCAAGTCAGGCTTTACAGCTAACATTTCGTCATTTATTTTAAGGTAAATGGACGGACGTAATACAGATGAATGATCCATCAGATGACAGGTTGTCCTAGTCGGATCGTTGCCACCTATTGCTCTTAAGAAGAAGTTCATATTACATCCTGCAGATGGCGTTGTGGAGGAAGTTTTGTTGTTGAAGAACAGATGTCGCATCAACATACTCTCCGCCTTGGAAGACCTTAATGTCATTTTTTAGCTCACTAATTTTGTTGTTGAATGCTAATGTGATGACCGGGGAAATATCACTCATTTTAAGTCAGGCTTTAGAGCTAATATTTCGTCATTGGCTCGTAAAGCCTAGTGTCATGCGATGAAACATGACGATGACAATGTTAGTCTTGGGTAATGGCTCGTGAAGTCATGTTCACTAGCTCGTGATGCTTGAAGTACCTCATCTAAGCACAAACTGAACGCCATCCACAAAAAACTACGCACTGGATCGAAAATCGCATCATTGCAACCGATCCGGTTCGAAGGACCATGTTTAAGTTCGTTCCAGTGTGGGAGAACTTAAAAAAAAAACTCTGGTTTTTAGAATTTAATTTTTATACCCTCCACCATAGGATGGGGGTATACTAATTTCGTCATTCTGTTTGTAACTACTCGAAATATTCGTCTGAGACCCCATAAAGTATAAATATTCTTGATCGTCATGAAGATTTAAGTCGAACTAGCCATGTCCGTTCGGCCGTCCGTCTGTCGAAAGCACGCTAACTTTGGAAGGAGTAAAGCTAGCAGCTTGAAATTTTGCACAAATACTTCTTATTAGTGTAAGTCGGTTGGGATTGTAAATGGGCCATATCGGTCCATGTTTTGATATAGCTGCCATATAAACCGATCTTATCCGATTGCAATGAAATTTTGCACGACGTGTTTTGTTATGATATCCAACAACTGTGCCCAGGATGGTTCAAATCGGCTCATAACCTGATATAGCTGCCATATAAACCGATTTTGGGTCTTGACTTCTTGAGTCTCTAGAGGGCGCAAATCTTATCCGATTGGAATGCAATTTTGCACGACGTGTTTTGTTGTGATATCCAACAACACTGCTATGTATGGTTCAAATCGGTTCATAACCTGATAAAGCTGCCATATAAACCGATCTTGGGTCTTGACTTCTTGGGCCTCTAGAGGGCGCAAATCTTATCCGATTGGAATAAAATTGGACCATATTTTGATATCGCTCTAATAGCAGAGCAAATACTTTCTTATATCCTTTTTTGCCTAAGAAGAGATGTCGGGAAAAGAACTCGACAAATGCAATCCATGGTGGAGGGTATATAAGATTCGGCCCGGCCGAACTTTGCACGCTTTTACTTGTTACAGAGTGCTACTGCGGCAAACTCTCGTTGCTTAGCTAAAGCGCGGTTCTATTTTATATATAAAAAGTACTCATATTCTTATTATTTTATCTGCCCTTACTCCAATAAAACCAAAACGACAAAAACTCCTATTCAAATGAGATCTCCCAATGTTTTTGCTTTTGAAAAAAAAGTACTCAATACTTCGATACTATCGTCTAGTAAATTGAATATTCCGTTTTTGCTTCTCCTTCTCCCCAAAGTAATAAAATTCAATTAATATTTTCACAAAAACCAAAACAAAACAAAAAACACACACAATAAACAACATCAACATCAGTTGCCACAATTGAATTAAACAATAAAAATTACTACTGAAAATTGAAAATGGTATGAAAAAAAAACAAATACAACAACAACTATATAAGCAGTATGGAAAAAAAAATTAATAGCAAAATGTTCTTAATATTGCAGTGTGTGGTGTGGTATCAAATAATAAAACTTTTTAAATTCCCTGTGGCTATAATTTACTTTTATAAATATTTAATGTTTTGTTTTTATTTCAATGTACTCTCTGTGGTATACAATAATACCAGTTAATACCAATACACACACACTCACACACACAACACAACAGAACAAACACACACACACACTTAAGGGGAGCAACACCATTTGAAAGCAAAACCCTTATTATGGATCACATTGTGTGGCAAAAACCTAGGGTGGTTCCACAAAAAAATGACATTGAACACTTTACTTGGTCTTAGAAAAAGTTGAAGTGGCAAACTATACTTTTACAATCCGCCCTAATAATTTTGCTTAGTGGAAATAAGCACCACCTACATTTTATAATAGAAGAAAGAAAGACATGGTTTTTGCTATTCGCTCTTCGGACTAAGCAATTTTGCAACAATTTGTCGTGACTACGTGATTTCATTTTTACTATGGCATACGATACAATATTTTTGTGTTGGGTTTGTCGGATTTCATCCATTGTTGTTATTATTACTCTATGCTGCTTCATATTTTATGGCCACCACACCAGGGTACCCATTCTCCATTGCCTTCCTTTTTCCCGAAACCCCTGCCAAAGTTCCTTTCCCCACTATATCACGTCTACATTTAGCACGAGCCAACTATTTGTTGTAAAGCAAGCAAGGAGCTCCAAACGATGTTGTAAATAAAGTAAGCAATTCGTATGCGTGCTACACGCACAATGATACATATGTTTTATAGTTGTTGTATTAAAGTTGTAGCAAAAATGTATAGGAAAAACTTTCTTTAGTTTTTTTTTCTTCTCTTTTTTCTACCCCAAAATGATTGAGGGAGTAATTTAATGTTGTAGTTCATGGTTTGTTTCGTATGGCAGCCAAGGAGTTCATATGAAATAATGAGGAAAATTAAAAGTAAACGAGTTCTTTCCCGGTATCTCTTATTAGACAAATAAAGGGTAAGAGAAAAAAATTGCTATGCTAATTGTGTAAAATTTCAGCGAAATCGAATAAGAATTGGGCTTTTAGGGGCTCAAAAAGTAACATAGGGAGATTGGTGTATAGGGGAGCTGTATCAGGCTGAAGACCGATTCAGACCGATTCAGACCATATTTGACACGTATATTGAAGGTCATGGGAGAAGCCGTTGTACAAAATTTCAGCCAAATCGGATAGGAATTGCGCCCTCTAGAGGCTAAAGGAGTCAAGACCCCAGATCGGTTTATGTGGCAGCTATATCAGGTTATAAACCGATTTGAACCATTATTAATACAGTTATTGGACGTCATAACGAAACACCGCATGCAAAATTTCAGCCAAATCGGATAGGAATGGCGCCCTCTAGAGGCTCAAGAAGTCAAGACCCCAGATCGGTTTATAGGACAGCTATATCAGGTTATGGACCGAATTGATGCATATTTGGCACAGTTGTTTGAAGTGATAGCAAAACACCTCATGCAAAATTTCAGCCAAATCGGATAGGAATTGCTCCCTGTAGAGGCTAAAGAAGTCAAGACCCCAGATCGGTTTATATGGCAGCTATACCAGAATATGGACCGATTTGAACTATTCTTAACACAGTTGTTGAATGTTATAACAAAACACGTCGTACAAAATTTCAGCCGAATCGAATAAGAATTGTGCCCTCTAGCGGCTCAAGAAGTCAAGATCCCAGATCGGTTTAGATGACAGCTATGTCAGGTTATAGACCGATTTCTACCATACTCAGCACAGTTGTTGGAAGTCAATATCAAATCGTGCCAACTACTATCCAAATTGGTCTATAGCCTGATATTGCTCCCATATAAGAGGATCTCCTGATTTGGCATCTCAAGCCCCTGGAAATCGCAATTGTTGTCCGATTTGGATGAATTTTTGCACGAAGGGTTCTGTTAAGTATTGCATCTACCATGCAAAATACGATTCAAATCGGTACATCACCTGATGTAGCTCCTATGTAAACCGATCTCCCGATTTGGAATCTCGAGGCTCTGGAAATCGCAATTTTTGTGTGATTTGCTATGACTTCCAACAATTGCACAGTTAAAAAAAAAATTAAAGTCGAATTTCCCCAAAACCAGAGGAGATATTGTGTACCTCAAGAGGACTTTTTTGAAGGGAATTTTGAGCATTATCCTTTGAGAAAAGATTGTGAAAATCGGATCACAATGAAGATTTTACAGGCAGAAATCTTTTTCGAAATGTTATCCCACTGTGCGATGGGAGAATGAATAGAGGATAGGAGCAGGTCACGACATTGCGATATAGTCGAGGAGACGATAGGAAGCCTAGAAGGAATGAAAGGGGTTTCCGATCGGTTGCATACGCCGACTCTTGAGGTCGAGTGCAAGGCACTGCTGCACAGTCTTGGATTGACAGTACTCTGGTATTGCCATTTGGAAATTCATGCCACACTGATGGATCAAAGCTGGAGGTCTACATTGAGAACCCGGGTACTGAAATCTGTTTCCGACTGCCGAGTATAATGCGGGCGATCACGGATTGCCTTAAGCGGAGATTAGGAGATTTACGCCTTCTCTGAGAATTGCATGATCCGCATTGTCTGGGTGCCGGGCCATAGCGGGGTAAGGGAGAATGAACTAGACGATTTGGCACTGAATGCCAGAGGACTGCCATCAACTCGAAGCCTTTCGGGTCGACGCAGTACGAGTTAAGGGTGTGAGCGAACGAACGTAACAGCGAAACGGTCGGTAGGACGACGAAAATACCGAAGAACCGTATCGTAAGAAGACGAGGCTATTGATGAAAGAAAATAAGATGGAGGTCAGCATAGCTTTCGGTATCATCACGGGACACATAGGACTACGAGCTCGCTTATGCAAAATAGGTATGGCAAGTGAAAGATTATGTAGGGCATATCATTGCCCAGTTTATGTCATTGCCCGGCTTTCAGAACTTAGGTGGGAACAAAACACCATACATGAATCGACTTAGGGAATTTATTATAAGCACAGTATTCCTGACTTAAATTTTCTTCTTAGAGGTTACTTTTTTTACAGTATTTACAAGCCAATTACTGGCCTAGGTGTATGTCCATAGAGGTATGTCCATAATTTGTGGAAATTTTAGCAGAATTCATGGTGGTGGGTTCACAGGGTTCGGCCCGGCCGAACTTAACAAATTTCAAGGATGTTTTTGCTGTAGGTTTGTAATTTAAAGAAAAAAATTCTTTTAATTTGAAATTTTATTCGGTATTCCTCGGTATTTCGCCAATCTTCTTCTGGAGGTAATAAAAAATGTTAACTGTGTGAATATTGAATCGACTTTCTCTTATAAAATATATTTGTCTAATATTTTTTAAATTTTAATTTAAAAAACAAATTTTCCACACTGAAAAGTATTTGTCCTTAATTTAAATAATGTTTACAATTAACTTAATTTTTCCATAATTTTAAAGAAAAATTTCCTATGTTTTAATATTTTTGTACTTGATATGAAATTCTTGTTCTTAAATTGTAGTACAACACCTACTTTACTTTGTATTTTATTACTAAAGGCAAAAACATTTTGACAAAGGTCAAATTACCGTTTAAAACGTTAAACATAGCGCCATAACTTTAAAGATAAAATCCTTAATTTTTCCATAATTTTAAAGAAAAGTTTCCTATGTTTTAATATTTTTTACTTGATATGAAAATTTTTTTCTTAAATTGTAGTACAACAGCTACTTAACTTTGTATTTTATTACTAAAGGACAAAATATTTTGGCAAAGGTCAAATTGCCGTTAAAATCGTTAAACATAGCGCCATAAATTTAAAAATAAAATCCTTTTTTTGAAGTCTTGCTTCCATGGCTGGAACTAACTACCAAAATCCTTCAATTCCGTGGCAGCCGGTTGTGCGTACCGAAATGACCCGATGAAGTTCTTCATCGGCAAGGGCTGCCGCCTCAATGTATAACACACTGTCACAACAACCAAAATCCTTACAAATGTCAATGAAATTTTATCGAAAGACTAATTTCGACAAAGATATTTTACGCTAAGTTCAATTTTCCATTTTTGAAGAAAAAATTTTCATTAGAATTTTTTTTTTAGTATTTTTTATTAAGTTTTCGTTAAAACTGAATTTAATTTTTCGACTTCTAACAAAAATTTTCTTAAGTGAATTTTTTTTACATTATACTCGTTTATCCTTTTTCAGTGGTAATGCGTTGTTTTATGAAAAATGAATACACCTTACTTTAAAGTTTAGCTCCTGTGGTTCAAAATTTCTACAAAAATCTTTTGATCAAGAAAAAATTTTTATTTTTTTTACAAAATTTCAATGACATTTTTCTATGTTCAACATTCCTGAGAAATATTTTTAAAACCAAAATTTCTATGAATTTTTTTTCTAATTCCAAAATTTTTTTTTTTTTTTTTTTTTTGTTTTTGAGACAAAATTTTAAGTATATTTCTCTACATTGAAAAAGGTTTTGTCCTAACTTTAAGAATGAATACATTATTTCTCTTTTTGCATCTTTTTAAGGAATAATGAACTTCAGTGAAATAATTTTTACTTGTTCCAAAATTTTTAAATTTTTTTTTGAGACAAATTTTTAAGTATATTTCTCTACATCGAACAAGGTTTTGTCCTAACTTTAGGAATGAATACATTATATCTCTTTTTTCATCTTTTTAAGAAAGAATGTCCTTCACTGAAATAATTTTTACTTGATATTAAGGAATTTTTCTCAAATCGTATTATTAAAGCTTCTTGAGCCTGAATTCGCTTAAAATAGCGCATTAAATAAAAAAACACTTATTTTGAATTCTTTCTTCTATGGTTCTTACTAAATACAAAGATTCATCGATCAATAATTTTTTTTCATTTGTTGTTTTTTTTTTAATTAAATTTTCCTAATAAAAAAATTTCAATGATTTTTTTTTTTTTGAAAAACAAAATTTAAACGACAAAATGTGCCTTACATATCTGTTAAATTTGCCTTTCAAACTAAATTTCTATAAAGTTTTGCCTGGAAACAAAATTTTTGCTAAAAACTAAATTTGAGTAAAATTTTACTTAAAAAGCTAAATTTCTATAAATTTTTCCTAAATAACAAAACTTTAGTTAACTTTTCTCTGCTGATAAACCAAATGTCTATAAAATTTGCCACAAAAAACAAGATTTGAATAAATTTCTTTCTAAAGACAAAATTTCCTTAATTTTCAATTGAATTAATCTTAGAAAATTGTAAACTCCTCTCTTTCTTTCTCTCTATCTTTAACAATTTCCTGTTTTATTTATTTCATATAAACCAATTGGTGGAATATAGAAATAATGATTTTAGCTCATCTACTCACGCCCTGTGAATATAAATATTAAACTGATAGGTACACAACCTAAATGTAAAGAAGCTTGCGTTCTGATGCTCAAGAAAAAACGAAACTTAAATTCCTCCAGATATGTTATGTGATACTAAAAACCCGGTAAAAGCGAAATGGCCAAAGAAACTGTTCGTGATGTTCTTAATAAAGAAAAAGAAATATAAGGAAAATTTGTTTTACATGCAAAAAAAGAGGAAGCACATATAAATTGAGATTTTTTTTTGCAAATTTGCTTGTGTTAGAGGAGCCAACGAGTAGAAATAAGGATAAATACAGGAAGTAGCAAAGCAAAGACTAACACCATCTCCAGCAGCATCGTAAAAATCCATTGAAGTTTTGGGGCCCAACACCTACAGCCAGCAAAGAAGCTACAGCACACTACCATGGCTTATAAAAAATGCATTATGTTGTTAGACATCTGCTGAATGCTTAGGTTATAGCTGTTTTTGTTGCCACTCACTGCTGCTGCTGATGATGTTACTAACACTTAATGTTTATCGTTTAGTAAAGGGGAGTCTGACCGAACCGGGCGTTTTTGCCGTTTACATACTGGAATTGTTCCCTTTTTAGTTGAGCTTGGTAAAATGAAACCTCTAGAAAAATCGTTTAAAATCACCAGACCTTAAACATGTTTGCTTAACACTAAGCTCACATACTTTCAGCATAAACTACAAGTAATGGCTTAACAATTCGACTTTGTTCAAAGTTTAGCTCGTAAGAGAAATTGTTTAAACTCAAATGGGCTACTGTTTTGGATGTGTGCTGTACATCAGTCTTGGAATAGGCACAGTAGGGGGCTAAATTACTATTAAAGGAAAACTATACACATGAGCTTGCAAATAAGAAAAGGTAATAGAGGCACATTGAGACATGAAGACAAAATTTCAATGAAATGTTCCCTAATAACAATTTTCCCAAAAGTGAAAAAGTCAATGAAATTTTCGCGAAAGCGAAAACTTTAATGAAATTTTCTCTAAAGAGAAAACTTTAATGAAATTTTTCCTATAGACAAAATTTTAATTAATTTTTCCCTAAAGTCAAAATTTCAGTGAAATTTTCAAGCAAATTTTCTCTAAAAACTAAATTTCAATAAAAGATTCCCTTAAAATAAAATTTCAGTGAAAATCTTCCTAAACGCAAAATTTCAATGAAATTTTCCCTTAAGGCTAATTTTAAGCATATTTTCCCAAAAAAAAAAAAAAAAACAAAATTTCAATAAAAATTTTCCTGAAGATAAAATTTTAATGAAATTTTCGCTATAGACAAAATTTTAGTGAAATTTTCTCTAAAAACAAAATCTTGATAAAACATTCCCTAAAGTAGAAAACGTAGTTTAAGTACCCTGTTTTAGTGGAAAGGGATATTTTAGTGCCCTTTTCCAGTAGAAAGGGTAGTTTTAGTACCCTTTTCTAGTCAAGGGGATAGTTTTAGTACTCTTTTCTAGTAGAAAGCGTACTTTTGGTACCCTTTTCTAGTAGAAGGGCTAGTTTTAGTACCTTTTTCTAGTAGAAAGTGCAGCTTCAGTACCTTTGCTGGAAGAAGTGTAGTTTTAGTACCTTTTTCTAGTAGAAAGGGTTGTTTTAGTACCTTTTTCTAATAGAAAAAGTTGTTTTAGTACCCTTTTCTAGAAGAAATGATTGTTTGAGTTCTCGGGGGGAAAGGATAGTTAGTACATTAAGCAGTCAGATGCTCTCGATGTTCTGGGCATGAAAAAACAGTGTGATATCCGTTGTGTTGCCAACGGAATGGCAAAATAAACATACCCCCATCCCTCGGTGGTGGGTATAAGAATGGCATTGGCTGTTGAAATCATCAGCCTATTGTTTTATTATATCAAGCAATTTTCTTAGACATTTTTTAAGTTTTTAGCACTTGTATTAAGCTTTTTATATAGTAAATATTTTCTTTTTACCCCTTTAATAATAATAAAATTTACAACTTTGCCCAATAGTTATATCGTTTTTTTTATAGCATTTTCAGCACTTTTTCTCATTTCATGATTTCTTAGCATTTTTGTGAAAAAAAAAATATAATTTGTATTTTTCTTGACTTTCAATAGCTAATTTTAATATTTCTAGTCTTAAAGAAACTCTTTTAAATACTTATTAATAATTATGAAAAAAATTTCAAACATTGTTACAGAGGAGCGGGTATGGAATCAAGGCATGATTTACTTAGTAAAAAAATCGAACGTGAAATGCAGCCCCATCAGCAACATGCCCAACACCATCATCAGCAGCATCAGCAATTTCTAATGACAACACCAACCTGACCCATTACAACAACAGCGGCGGCAGCAGCAGCAGCAGCTGCGGCGGCGGCTATGGCTGCCAATAACTCCCAACATTCCCAGCATGCCCAGCAACAGCTGCAACAAACGGCGGCGGCAGCCTCAGCTGCCACGGCGGCCCAACAGCAACATTATCAGCATTTCGTTACCCAGGCCTTGCATCAGCAACAGCCACAACAGCAGCAAGCGCCGCCACAGCAGCAACATCAACACCAACAAGCAGCCAGCCAGCATCATTATGTCAACAATGCCGCCAATATAGCTGCCACCCACCACATACCCACAACCCTTATAGCAGGGGCCGCTCCTGGCTCCGCAACGGGCCTCTACTCGTATGTGCTGCCTCCGGCCACCCATATAGCGGCATAGTACGTGGCAAAGCAATTTTTATTTGGTAAATTCTAAATGTAAGCAATGGTTAATAGAGAAATTATAACAACAACAAAACCAAAAAAAGTATAGCCTCCCTACTCAGTTGTTTGAACAAAAAGGAAAGGAAACCCCAAAAAACTCCCCCCAGAAAAACCAAAAAAAAAAAAAACAAAAACAAATATGGCGCGCAAATATGAATTACCAGAGCGGAGATCGAGCGATATATAAGAAAGAAAAAAAAAAGAATAAATAAAAACAAAATTTGTGTATGTCTAGGTGTAGGTGTAACATAAGCTTATGTTGTATTTTATAATCATTATACATATACATAGAAAACAACAAGAACAGGCAGAACAGCAACAAACAGAGAAAGAGCAAACACAGACCATTCACAATAGCATAAGAAGAGAGTACTCGTTACTGAGGCATGTTATGCAAAGCATCTCTGAGAGTGGCGTAGTGTTTTGGCTTTTTGACATTGTTGTTTCATTATTTGTTAGTATATAACATACACATACATGCATACATAAATATGGCTAGTTAATATAAACTAAATGAAGCTTCATTTAGCTTCATTTGATTGGGTTGATCGCTTTAAGCCCTTCCTTTCAAATTTAGGGCGACATCAAAGGGATGTCTTTCTTAAGCGGCATAGAAAATTTGAGTTTGATAAGCATAGCAAAACTTTAAAAACTCGGGCTTAACTCGGAAAACTTAAGCCTAATGATCTTTATAAACAAAAAAACAAAAATCATTACAAAAAACTCATTTATAAAAAGAAAAAAAAACAAAAAAGACATCAATAAAACCCCAGTTAAGAAAAAGACATAAAAATATTTATGAAATTTTTCATAAAAAAAATTATATCATTAGTTTTTAAGCGAAAAAACCAAAAACAAAAATAATTAAAAACCCGCGTAGACAAAACCCATAAACCATAACTAACCAACAAGGCCCCGTTTTGACATAGACAGAAAATAGAAAAACAAAATCGCATTGTCATTTTTGGTTTTATTGTTAAAATTGGTTTGTAATTCTAGAAAAAAAAAAGAGTTCTTTTGTTTGTTTATCTCTATTTTAGGTAATTCTGTTGTTTGGTTTGGTTTTTTTTTTCAATTATTTTAAATGAATTCAGCAAAATTTTTTTTTAAATTACCAGCATCAAAAGATATTCAAATTTAATTGCTTAGCTAGGGAAGAAAGTTGAAGAGAAGTCTCAATTCGTATACGGAAAAATTACCCCAAATTTGGGGAAAATTTCACTTAAACCGGTTAGGCCTCAACATAAATTCAGTATGACAGAAAATATGAACCCAATTCGTATACGCAAAAAATTGCCCCATATTTTGGGGTATAATTGCTAAAAACAGGTTAGGCCTCAACATAAATTCAGTATGACAGAAAATATGACCCCAAGTCGTATACGGAAAAATGACCCCATATTTTGGGTAAAATTGCTAAAAACAGGTTAGGCCTCAACATAGATTCAGTATGACAGAAAATATGACCCCAATTCATATACGGAAAAATTACCCCAATTTTGGAGTAATATTGCTAAAAACATGTTAGGCCTAAAATTCAGTATAGCAGAAAATATGAACCCAATTCGTATTACCCCATATTTTGGAGAAAATTGCTAAAAACAGGTTAGGCCTCAACATAAATTCAGTATGACAGAAAATATGAATCCAATTTGTATACGGAAAAATTACCCCATATTTTGGGGTAAAATTGCTAAAAACAAGTTAGGCCTCAACATAAATTCAGTATTTTTGTCTCCAAATGCATACAAACATTTTAATCACGTGATTTTATTTAAATGGTAGTTCACTTCACACTTTTTTTTAAACATCCCAAAATTTTTTTCTGAAAAAATAGCCCAAATTGGGACCATTTTGTTTTGAGTCAATTACGAGTCAAGCTTATAAAATGATGGCTTTAAGATCTCCAAAAGTTCAAAACAATAAACAAATTTCTTCAATAACACATTCAGCAATAGAGAAAAATTTGTCCAATTCATCATTTCTATAAAAATCACATTCAGCAAAGTTTTTCTTCTGCTGGATTGCAATTATTTACCCATATCTATGAATAAGTTAAGGCATTCTTTACTTAACACATGTTAAAATTTTACTTTGGGTATTTTGAAGAAATTCAGCAACCGATTAATCTTGCCTGGAGACGTCAAATCGCACCAAAGAGTCGACCAATTGACTGGACCATTTCTTGACATATCGTAACACGCTCTTCAAACTTACTCTTCAATGTATTGGTTGTAATGTGTGCTGTGTGACTTGTGGTCCAAATCTTCGAATTCAAGCAAAAAATAATCAATAAGCATGGTGCGGTAGCGTTGTCCATTCGCGGTATCCTGACAACTGGCATTGTTGACGAAGAAGTATGCCTCAATGACGCCACCGGCATGCAAACCGCACTAAACACTAAGCATGAATACAAATGTGGTATTATTCAAACGATCGCAACTCATATCGGTGTGATGACCATAACACCGCATCAATTGCGGTGGAGATACGTAAAATCACCGCATTTTTATGAGTATACCGCAAATCAGAAAAATACCACCGCTTGCAGTGCTCCGAAAGTATTACAAATGTCAGCTGCTGGCGCCACAGCTGAATTGCTAAATATGATGACAATTATATCATTTTAAATTTCCTTTGGACAAAATTTAGCCGAAAATTGCAATTGTCTTGAGCAAAGTTTAAGTAAATATGAATTCAGCTAATTTTAATGCAGCTGAATAGCTTTTATAAATTAATTGATGACTCTTACCAGCATTAAATTCCACATTTAGCTACTGCAGGTCATGGCTGAATAGCTGAATATAAAAGAAATTTATAATTTTCACTTTTCCCTGAAATTTTGGCTGAATTGTCAACAATTTTATTATTCTCGAACAAAACTGAAGTAAATTTGCATTCAGCTAATTTTTATGCAGCTGAATAGATTTAATAGACTATATTATGACCCTTAGCATCAATTAAATCCAAATTCTACTCCTGTAGATCAGGACTGAATATCTGAATATAACAGAGATTTATAAATTTTACTTTTCTTTGTAAACAATGTTGCTGAATTGTCATAAATTGTAATTATTCTCTAACAAAATTGAAGTAAATTTCTATTCAGCTAATGTTTTTGCAGCTGAATAGCTTTTATAAAATAATTTTTGACTCCTACGAGCCTTAAAATCCAAATTCAGCTACTGTTGCTCATGGCTGAATATAAAAGAAATTTATAATTTTAACTTTTCTTTTTGGAAAAAAAAGTTTTGCTGAATGGTCATAATCTGTAATTATTCTCTAACAAAATTGAAGTTATTTCAAACTCAGCTAATTTTTTTGCAGCTGAATAGGTAAAATATATTTTTATTTTAGGACCCTTATCAGCATTAAAATCGTATTTCAGCTGCTATTAGCCATGGCTGAATAGTTGAATGTAATAAAATTTTGTTAAAAAATTAGCTGAATTGTCACAAACTGCAATTATTCTATAACAAAATTTTTAAATCAGCTATTTTTTCAGCCGAATATTAATAAAACTCCCACTATCGTTAATTTTCTTGATATTCCATTGCAGGATAATTTTTTTTTTTTTTTGAAAAAAATTATATTTTCTTTGAAAAAAATACAGCTGAATTTTATTTTCTTTGAAAAAATTCAGCTGAATTGTCATAAATTGCAATTCCCTTACAAAGTTTCAGCTAATTTTCATTCAGCACAATTGTTTTAGCAATTGATTACCTTTAATTGATTTTTAAAATTATTTTATGGGAGGTGCCAGCATTACAAAACTACTGTTAGCTACTGCTGAATTGCTGAATATAATGAAAATTTTATTACATTAAATTTTCTGTTGAAGAAATTTAGCTGAATAGTCGTAAACAGTTATGAGGAAGAACGAAATTCTTTTTCTGTTTTGGTGGGTTGTTCCATACGAAATCGCGATCTAAAGGGTGATTTTTTTGAGGTTAGGATTTTCATGCATTAGTATTTGACAGATCACGTGGGATTTCAGACATGGTGTCAAAGAGAAAGATGCTCAGTATGCTTTGACATTTCATCATGAATAGACTTACTAACGAGCAACGCTTGCAAATCATTGAATTTTATTACCAAAATCAGTGTTCGGTTCGAAATGTGTTCATTCACCGTAACGTTGCGTCCAACAGCATCTTTGAAAAAATACGGTCCAATGATTCCACCAGCGTACAAACCACACCAAACAGTGCATTTTTCGGGATGCATGGGCAGTTCTTGAACGGCTTCTGGTTGCTCTTCACTCCAAATGCGGCAATTTTGCTTATTTACGTAGCCATTCAACCAGAAATGAGCCTCATCGCTGAACAAAATTTGTCAAAATTTGAACACATTTCGAACCGAACACTGATTTTGGTAATAAAATTCAATGATTTGCAAGCGTTGCTCGTTAGTAAGTCTATTCATGATGAAATGTCAAAGCATACTGAGCATCTTTCTCTTTGACACCATGTCTGAAATCCCACGTGATCTGTCAAATACTAATGCATGAAAATCCTAACCTCAAAAAAATCACCCTTTAGGAAACCAGTCAAATGCTATTACAAAGCAAAAAACACATTTTTCTGCCTAACTTCAAAAAACAAGGGTTTTTTGTGTTCTATTTATAATAGAAACAGATTACCCTATGTTCTGCAGCCGGACAATATCCGATTGTATGAGTTTTTTTTAACAATTTTTTTGTCATATTTACTTTTTTGTCATCTATCTCTTTGCTGAATTCATTTAAAATATTAAAATTTGATATTTTTCTTTTTTGAAAATTTATAAAATAAACATATTTCGATTTAGCTTGCTGAATTAATGTTAAATAATGAAGTAAAAAAAATATTTAAATTTCAAAATTTTAAAAATTTTTTTAAATTTAAAAATTTTTTTAAGTTTTAAAAATTTTTTTAAATTTAAAAAATTTTTAAATTTTAAAATTTTTTTAAATTTTAAAATGTTTTTAAATTTTAAAATTTAAAAAAATTTTAAAAATTTTTTTAAATGTTAAAAATTATTTAAATTTTTAAAAATTTTAAAAATTTTTTGAATTTTTTAAAATTTTTTAAATTTAAAAATTTTTTTTAAGTTTAAAAATTTTTTTTAAATTTAAAAATTTTTTTTAAATTTTAAATTTTTTTTTAAATTCTAAAAATATTTTTAAATATTAAAAATTTTTTAAAATTTTTTTAAATTTTAAAATTTTTTTTTTAAGTTCTAAAAATATTTTTAAATATTAAAAATTATTTTAATTTCTTTAAATTTTAAAAATTTTTTTAAATTAAAAAAATTTTTTTTTCAATTTTGATTTTTTTTTTAGAGAATTGAGTTTTTTTTTTCATAATTTCTTTTAACATTTTTCCATATAACAAAAGGAATTGACAAACATAGACTTCATGCATGCTTGTTCTGTTCTATAAATTCAACAAATCCCTTCAATAATAACCCAACAGTTATCATTGACAAGAGAGAAAATGTTTATATGAAAATACATTTAAATAATTATGAAAAAAAAACTTTAATAAAATATCATAGGAAATTAAGCTTAAATGTAATAGTTTAGAAAAAGACGTTGAAAAACATGAAAACCCGAGGAAACCAATTTAAAGAATTATATTATATATTAAAAAAAAACAAACAACAAAAACATATAAACAGTTTAAGTATAGCTTAACCGTATGTGCCCTTTTTTAGAGAAAAACCAAAAGAAACAAAAAAAAAAAAACTAAAATTTTTTGAAGAAAAAAACCAAAAATGTTTATGAAAAAACCAAGCATAGAAAGCTCTCTTTTATTTTGGGATTTCTTTCAATCATGAGGAAATTAACATAGAAAGGAAATATCTTAATTTTTAGGATATACAGCTAAAAAAAATAAATAAATAAACAACGACAAACACAAGCAATTTGCTGAAGAAGTTTAGAGCAATTATGCTTAAGAAAAAGAAAACATTTTTTTTATAGAAAAATCCATATTAAGCAAAAAACAAACACAAAACAGCAGACATTAAAGAAAATATATCAGCAAGGTTTCGAAAAATTTAAAATGAAATTTAAAAACCCATGAAAAAAGAAAACTAAACAAAAATTTAAAGAAAACCAAAAATTATGTGAATGTAAGAGAACTTCAAACAAAGACTCCTAACATCATAAAACAGCAAGTTTAAGGACATCAACATCAATGATGGAGATAAAACCCAAACTATATGCTCTATACTACTCTTCTGACTCCTATAACTTCTGTATTCTATATATGAAGGAATATAGAACTGATCTTTCATCATGAAAACCATAACTACAGACAAAAATATTAACTAAAAACTCAATTTTTAGATAAATATCCAAAAATACTTTACAAATGCCGTAAGGCCGTAAGCCGTTTGCGACAACAACAACCAAAACAAAAAAAAACTATACTCTGTCTATACCTAATCGCAGCAACAACAACAACAACTAACTTCTATTTCCGCCCAAAACTACAACTCTGAACAGCAACAAAGCAGAACTTTTAAACTTTATACTATACTATAAAACAACAGCAACAACCAGAACCAGAAGAACAAACAACAAAAAACCCATAAATTTTAGATAAAATTTTTTTCTAGACAAAAAAACAACAAAAGGGCCTCAGAAATTTCCAAAAACAATGAAAGAAAGAAAGGAAAAAAGGGAGTTTTACTTTTTGATAGCTCGAACAATCATCAGACAAACAGAATGTTACACTGATCAGACAAACACACAAAAACAAACAAATGAGAAGTCCTTCAACAAAATCAAGACTCCTATACAACAAAAGAACAAAAAACAAACAACAACAACAAACTGAAAACCGAAAACATATCAATGAATTATTCAAAATAAATTTAAAAATAGCAAATAAAAAAAATCATAAATATATAACAAAAATGAAGAAAAAACGAAAATATTATAATAACAAAAAAACAAAAACATGGGGTTTTATTTATTGCAACATATAAAGAAAACTATTAAGAAAAATATTTATATAATTTTTTTTTTTTTTTTTTAATAAATACTAAAAATTTTTTTCATTTAAGTAAATGAAGCAAATCCCCTTTATCTTTTATATCATTATTATTATTATTATAGTGTTTACTTTTGTCAATATTAAAATTTTTAAAATGAATTTGTTTATTACCAAAGTTGTCCTTACTAAATATCAATTATTAATTGTTTAAAGCAAAACAAACAAACCATTAATTAATCAATTAATCTATAAAATATAATAAGAACACTAAAAAAATCAAATGTTTATAAATATTTTATTAACTACATCAATTAGTTTAAAACTAGAGAAACCAAAGTTATAATTTATCATCAAACCATATGAGAAAGAAAATATACAAAAAAAAATATTCTGAAAAAACCCAACAAACCAATAATTACTTTGTAGATTTTTTTCTTTTAAATTAATTACTAATTTAACCATTTTTTTCTCTCCTTAGTAAAATATGTATTTTGTAGTTATTGTTTTTTATGTTTGTTTCTATTTTAACCTTATGTTAATTATAATTTTTTTATGAGAATTCCGTCCATTATTTAATAATTTATCCTTCAAAACAAAAAAAAAAGTTAAACAAGCAAGAAAGATATACTACCAACAATACTTAAAATATTTGGCTGCTTCAAAAATGAGAAAGAAAACTTTGATTTATCAGAGAGAAAGAGAATTTACAAGGAGACCAAGCAAATAAGAATTAACTTTGAGGAAAAATAATAAAAAAATGCGTTACTTTTAATACGTTGCGTTAAATGCGTTACGTTTAATACGTTACGTTAAATGTATTACGTTAAGCACGCCACGTTAAATGCGTTACGTTAAATACAATACGTTAAAGACGTTACGTTATTTTCAAATGCTAGCTTACGTTTAAACATAAATAATAATCTCTCAGAGAATTATCTATAAAAACAAACGATTTTTGTAATTCGTTAAAGGAAACTGATACGTTACGTTACGTTAGTGTATGTCTCGTAAAAGAAACAAACGAAAAATTTTTAAATAAAATGATCTTCGCCCTAACAGGCATAAAACTTGAAAAAGCTAATTAGTTTGAGGAAACCGATACGTTACGTTATTTCAGTATTAAAATGTTACCTAACGTTAATATACATAACGTTTAGACATAACTTAGTATTTCCTAAAAGAGTTTTATGCAAAACAAAATTTTTATTTAAATTTTAGTAAAGAGATACGTTACATTGTGTTACGTTCAAAGTGATACGTTACGTTAATATAGATTACATTTTGATACATAACTTATTAATTCTCAAAAAGTTGACAACAACACAAAACAGACCAAAAGAAAACAAAATAAGTTTGAGGAAACACATGAAATTCATTACGTTCCAAATGCTACGATTTGTTAATGTACGCTACGTTAATATAACTAACGTTAATAAATATTACTTTTTGATATATAACTAATTATTTCTCAGAGAGAACAATAACAAAAATATAATTTTAGTGTGAGAAAACAGATATGTTACGTTGTTTCATTCAAAATGCTACGTTACGTTAATAAACGTAACGTTTTCATATATAACTAATGATTTTTCAGAAAGTGTACTTAAATAAAAAAAAACATTAGCAAAGAGAGCAAATGGGAACAAAATTTTTTTGAGATAAAGAGATACGTAGCGTTACGTTGTCATACATTACTTTTAAACTTTCTGAAATAATTTACAATTAGAAAGCTTTTTCAAAGAGACCGAAGCGTTGAAAGATAAATGTACGTTATCGTAATACGTTACGTTATGGTGACACGTTACCTTACGTTTCGTTTATACATTTCAAGTTCATGACTTTAATACTTTTTGAAAGTGTTGTAACACGTCCTCTAAAATAAAGCAATTGTTCACTCTAGTATGACATTTTATTACTTTCAATTGTTAAAAATGTTATGTTGTGTAACGTCACCATAAGAATTTATGCTTGGAAGCGTTTTTAGAGTTTTCGTTCCGCTGAATTGTTACCTGTGTGGCAAAATGTTGTATGACTTGAACAGGGAACTTTTGTTTGTTTCATGAAATAATTTTCTTAAACAGTATTAAATAGCAATTATTGTGTACGTAACGTATCTATATTTTTTTTAACTATATGTTAGATTCCTCAAATCCTTATGAAAAACAGTTACAATTTAAACAACATTAAGTACAATTACTGCTTACGTATCGCAATGATGGAATTTCCAAAATTTAATTAGCACCGATTTTTTCAGTTTTTTTCTTTGTAATGCTTTTTATGTTTCTTAAAGCCTATAACTTGTTTGTTGTAAACTCTCATTATATCTAGTATTGATCAAAAATATTATGTTGTACGTAACGTAGCTGAATTTTTTCATCTCTCCATCCAAATGCTTATTATAATTTCTATATATATTATAATAAGCATCTCTCTTGTCAGCTTCTTTGGTCAAATAGAAAACTCTTTTCAAACTTAGACTATTTAAGGAACAATTACTGCTAACGTAGCGTAATGATTTATTTTCCGAAATTGAATTTGCTGACGAGTTTTAAACATTAATAATACATATCGACAATTTTAAATCCATTGTTATACCACAATAGCGACAGACCAAAGCCTCTGATGGATAACGAACCCACGACCCCCGCTCTGGCTATCCGAGCACGCTACCAACGTGGCTACTGGGGCGCCCCTATTGTTAACGTGACGTATAGAACAATTACTGCTTACGTAACGTCATCATTTATTTTACAAAATTTAAATTACTGTTGACTTTTAAACGTTAATAATACATATTCCAATCTTTATTTTACTGAATTTTCTCCGCCATTATTGTTGACCTAACGTAGATAACAATTACTGCTTACGTAACGTTATCATTTATTTTCCAAAATTTAAATTGCTGTTGACTTTTAAACGTTAATAATACATATTCCAATCTTTTTTTTATTGATTTTTTTGATCTTCAAACTAAAGTTTCAGTTAGTTGCAAACTAACCTCTACTGAAGTTATTGCTGACGTAACGTAATTGCGTTTTTTTTTTAAATAAAACTTTTTTAATAGTCTTTGCCTAAATAGCCTTGGCGTATATAGGCTACTTTTCATTTTCTTTATCCTTTTATCAATTCCACAATTAGAGCTTAACGTAACGTGACTAGAATTTTTTTTATTGTTTTTTTTTTCGTTTTTTGTTTTTTTTTCCTCAAAGATAGCTAATTTGTTTGGTTTCTAATTTTTTGTCTCTGTCTCTGACTTCTTAAAACTCCCGCAGCAAAACTTTCTACTGAAACTCTTAAATCTATAAAAACAAAACAAAAATTTACATAATAATTAAAAAATATAATAAAACAAACCGCAAAGCTCTTAAGTAAATTTTATTGTATGTTTACCTTATCATAACAAACACATACATAAAATTACTTACTTAATGCATATCATAACTTGCGCCTTTTATTAAATATTTATATATATATACATATATTTATAATAATGAAACAATTTAAATATATATAAAAAAACCAAAACCAACAAAACTGTATTTAATTTTTTTTTTTCGAAATTTTTGTCTATAGTCCCTAAGAGTAATTAATAGCAATGTTTAAAAAAAAAAAAAAAAACAAAATTAAACGAAATACTACAAAAACAAAATTAATAAATAAATGGAAACAAAATAGAGAAAATAAAAACTATTCGGGTTAAGTCTTTATTGAAACATTATCAACTACCATAATAATACAACAACAAACAATTATAGTAATAAAAACAAAAACAAATTACAACTAATACAAATAACAGAAACAGAAAATAAACAGGCTTAATGTTTATTATTCAAAAAAAAAGAAAGTAACAAAAGACATATGAAAGTGGAAATTGTTCCCAACATAGAAGCAATCTATTTTTTAATCTTAAATAATACAAACATCAAGTTTTATGGAATCAGGAGTTTCATTGAGAAGGAAATCTAAATACCATTGAAAATAATTATAAAATTCTCATGCATATCATGAAGCTTTGAAGTTTTAACAATATTAGCAATTTATCTAGAGAAATTTTTATGGAATTTTATTCAGCCTTATTACAACAAAATATTAAAAAAAAATATAAATAAATAAAAATATGTCATCATCATATCATAAACGTGTAGTAAACAAGCTCAATAAAATGTACAAGAAAAAAATATAAAACAACAAAAAAAATCAAACAAAGCAGAAAACCAAATAATAAAATTGTATTTTCCCTTCAGCTATACATATATATATATATTTCAAATTACAAACAAAATATATATTTTTAATTTTCATTTTCTCAAAAATATCCAATAAAGCTATACAATTTGAACAGCAAAAAAACAACTGAAATGGGGTTTATTTTGAAAAAAAAAATTCAATCAATTTTGACAGTGTTGGGTATGGTTTGTTTAATTGAACTTTTAGTTCAGTAATGTCTACTTCTAACTTTGATATGATATTGACATTGTATTACAATAGCAGTTTTCGGAGTTTCCACATAAGCAAAATCAATGCATTACAATAATGTCTTTAAATCTTTTGCTCCCCAATTAAGAGCATTTAACTAAGGTTATAGTACGGAAATAGAATAATAGGCATAATACACCATATCAGGGAATATATTGCAGGTAAAGTAATAGTTAAACATTTGGCATGAATAAATAAATGAGGGCAGACACTTGAATAAATGTCAATCTTCAAAAATGGTAGTGAAGGGAAGTTGGTACACCCATTTAGGCAATTTTTTTTTTGAAACCTCGCGAAATCCAGCCAGAGACATTTAAGTATATCTGGCTTTACAAGCATATTGTATGTTGGAAACATGTTTAAAGTTACTTAAGCTGCCATCATTCAATATGTATTCTTATATATATTTTCAAAGATACCAATTCGGAAAGTTGTACACATCGTTTGATACGTACCAAAAATTTATGAAAAATGGATTTACGAATAATAATGCAACTCTTTCGAACAAAGCGAGCTCTTATTTCATCAAGAATACATGTAGACCCATGTCTAAATAAAAGAAAAAACACTGCATATGAGAATATATGTTGAAAAGGGCACTCTCTCATCGTATTTGATGTGCATAAGGAAAGTCTTATGAATACAGAGATTGACAATACATATGTAACGCATATATCATAGCAGCATAAGATATTGTACATTGTATGTTGTATATACATTATATGTTGTAAATCAGTTTACGTTGCAATCATATTGTATATTGTAAACATAAACATTTTGAAGAGCAGATTGCGAACATATTATGTATTAAACATAAAAATTCAGAAAAATATAATGGGCAACGTATTAATCTGATGAATATGATGTATAAAATATGCCAATATATTGTGTATTGCTAACAAATGACATGCAGACATGTAATATGTTGACTTCATATTCAAAGTTCCTCACATAACTTTCATATTGTTCTTATCTGCTCCAGAGCTCAGGAGGAGTTCGTTCTGACCAGGTGTGTTGTTAGCTATTATCCTTTATTTAAACTCCGTATTTCGATAATCAGGCAACAATTCCGCTGCAGAGTTTTTGTGAGTAAAGTGGGGCTTCCAGCTACATGAACTCAAAGTTCAATTTCAGAATTGGGTTTCTGGATTACTTAGGGTTTCTAACAAATATTCAACTAAATCAGTGCAGCCAATTCCAAGAACTGTAATTTTCGAAAGTCAATGTATGTGTATTCAAGGGTCCGCCTACTTCATATAACCAGTACCGTTCATTTACAATATACACTATATGACGGATATAAGCACATCGTATATAACAAAAAAAAGTTTTTAAGAACATTTTTCGAAACACCATGTGTTTTCTTAGATGCTTCATTGCTAAATTATTCGATATAAGAATGAAGAAGTACATATTAATCTGATGAATATGTTGTATAAAATATGACAATATATTGTATATTGCTAACAAATGACACGCAGACATGTAATATGTTGACTTCATATTCAAAGTTCCGCATATAACTTTCATATTGTTTTTATCTGCTCCTGAGCTCAGAAGGAGTTCGTTCTTTTATTTAAACTCTCTATATCGATAATCAGGCAATAATTCTGGTGCATGGGTTTTGTGAGTAAAGTGAGGCTTCCAGCTACTTGAACTCAAAGTTAAATGCCAGAATTGGGTTTGTGGATTACTTGAGGTGTCCAACAAAAATTCACCAAAATCAGTGCAACCACTTCCAAGAACTGTCGTTTTAGAAAATTTAAATATGTGTATTTAAGAGTTGAGCTGCATCATATAATATGTATCCGGTATTCATTTGAATCCAATTTTCGCCTAAAATATTTTTGTTAATTTATTACATCCAATTTCGAGTACTGGCGTTTTTAAAAATTGGAGATTTATTGAAAATGTATCCTCCTTCAGAGTTCCATCTCCTTATATTCGTGTTGCATATGTTAGTAATATGGTGACATGTTCGCATAAGGGGTTTTGTGAGTGAGGTTGCTTCCTCATCCATATCGTCAAATCGATAAAATCCAATGCCATTAGATCTGATCTTATTGATCCAAAATTTTGAAAAATACTTCTACTCCGAATACTAAGCTACATGTGTTATTTATTTTACAATACAATCTTAAGGAGTTTCTATCTACAATCCTGGAAACAAGCAAGGGTAGTTCCAATACCGAAAAATAATCAGTAATTTAAGACTCTTATGAATAAGCAGATTTCGAAATATATTACAAATAATTCACTTTTGACTAACCTTCAATGAGAATACCGCCCAAAGCACTGTTGCACTACTGCACTCTTGTTGAAGATATATGAAGTAATATGGACAGCATTTAACTTACTTTTCTGGTTCTTTTAGACCACTCTAAGGCGTTTCACCTCAAATTTGTTTGTTTCAGACTTATTTTTTTAAATTTTTCTGAAAAATTAACAAATCTTATTCTTTCCTATCGAAGCCAATCTTTATCAGTGTGTAAACGTAATTCTAGGTGCCTTCCAGTTTCATGCGGCATCCCCTAGGGTTCTGTATTAGGAACTCTCCTTTTTTCTTTACATAGTAATGACCTTCCTAAACAGTTACAGAGTTGTAGTATTCACATGTATGCAGATGACGTAAAGTTCTTCATCCAACTACTACTAAATTTCCCATGAACATTCCACTAAGGAACAGGGGACACTTCTCTCATACCAATGAGTGCAGTCCGATTAAAGTTTAAACTCAATGATAAGGGCCGAGTCCGAAAGGCGTGCCGATACCACTTGGCAGAAAAGCATTTGGCGATAGCCACAGCTGAAAAATTTTCTGATGTTCACGCCGGGATTTGAACACAGGCGTTTTGCGTCATAGGCGGACATGTTAACCTCTGCGCCACGGTGATTCGTCTATACAATGGCCTGGACAAAATTAAAACATGGGCATGTGTCTCATCTATTTGGGGAAGACAGCATATAGATGCTTACTTCCACACATCTGTTTTTAGAATTTTTTCATTGAGTGATGGTCAATCAGGCAGAATTTGCAGTTTCACTATTAACAAAGAAGAAGTTTTTTGTCTAAAATTTTGTTTACAGTAGCTTAACTATTTTTCCGTTTACACTTTTCTTTTGATTCGACAGCGCGTTATGGTGAATTATTAATGTGTGCATGATGAATGTTGAAATTCAATTCGAGAGATGGTAAATTTGAGATTTAAGGAAAAACTTCCTTTGGTTAAACATTTTTTTTTTCTTCACCTTAAGTGATTTTCATCTTTAATGTTTGTGCAAAAAATCATTAAAAATTTCAAGACAAACATTTTTCAAGGAACGTCACAATATTGATCATTTTGTTATACCCTTTAAAGAAATAAAGGCAGCAGGAAATATGTGATAAATTTGTCAATCTTGTCATAAATTTTAATTTTTAACTTTATTCGCAATGAGAAAATATTCCAAAAATTTCATTTTTGAACTATCACGCACTGAATCAAATTTTATCCTAACTTTAAAGAATGCTTAAACTTATTTTACAGTTTTGTACTTAAGTTACAAAAAAATAACAGAAAAAATTTCAAATTTACTAATTTAAGCTTCACTAATAGTTCATATTACAAAAGTAACGGTGGTAGTTTAATGATAGAATTATTCGACAAATTCTCGAAATAGCGAATCATTTGTGAAGTAAAATATCTGACAAAAACATAACCCAATTGGTTCGCCAATTCTTTAAAACCAGCTGGTTTTCCTATATAAAGTCAGCAGATTTGGAAAATCAGAAAAACTTTTTGTTCCGAAACCATTACCAACTTACTTCGATCAAGTAAAAATCTTTGTTTCGAAATTATTTCCAACTTACTTAGATCAAGTAAAAAATCTTTGTTTCGAAATCATTACCAACTTCCTTCCTTCAAGGAAAAAATCTTAGTTTCGAAATCAATACCAACTTACTTTGATCAAGTAAAAATCTTTGTTTCGAAATAATTACCAACTTACTTCGATCAAGTAAAAAATCTTTGTTTCGAAGTCATTACCAACTTACTTTTATCAATTAAAAATATTGTTACCGAAATAATTACCAACTTACTTCGATCAAGTAAAAATCTTTGCTTCGAAGTAATTACCAACTTACTTCCATGAAGGAGAAAATCTTTGTTTGGATGTAACTACCAACTTACTTCGATCAAGTAAAAATCTTTATTTCGAAATCATTGACAGCTTACTTCGATCAAGTAAAAATCTTTGTTTCGAAATCATTACCAGCTTACTTCGATCAAGTAAAAATCTTGGTTTCAAAATCATTACCAACTTACTTCGATCAAGTAAAAATCTTTGTTTCGAAATCATTACCAACTTACATCGATCAAGTAAAAATCTTTATTTCGAAATCATTACCAACTTACTTCGATCAAGTAAAAATCTTTATTTCGAAATCATAACGAACTTACTTCGCTCAGGTAAAAATCTTTATTTCGAAATAATAACCAACTTACATCGATCAAGTAAAAATCTTTATTTCGAAATCATTACCAACTTACTTCGATCAAGTAAAAATCTTTAGTTCGAAATCATAACCAACTTACTTCGAACAAGTAAAAATCTTTATTTCGAAATCATTACCAACTTACTTCGATCAAGTAAAAATCTTTGCTTCGAAATCATAACCAAATTACTTTCATCAAGGAAAAAATCTTTGTTTCGAAATGATAACCAACATTCTTAGATCAAGTAAAAAATCTTTGTTTCGAAATCATTGCCAACTTATTTCGACCAAGTAAAAAATCTTTAATTTTTAGTAAGTTGATTTCTGTACTTATTTTGAGTACATTTATGACATTTAATTCAATTGTTAGTCAATTTTAATGTTAAGGAAATGATTTTTGCTCTCATACTGATTTCGATGATCGAATCGAATGACAAAAAGTTAGTGCTTTTGGCAGTTAGATTTGGTCGGCGTATGAAATTCGAAATGAAATCTTATGATCGCAAAACTTTTCGAAATCTTGTTACTCGGTTAGGAAATCTTTACCAATATACTTCGATCAAGGAAATTTTTTTTTTTGATTTTTAGTTACCGTTTGTTTTTTTTTTTTTTTTGTTTTAGTACCCATGAGCTTGTTATGACCGACTTACCAACTTACTTCGATCAAGTAAAAGTCTTTGTTTCGAAGTCATTACCAACTTACTTTGATCAAGTAAAAAATCTTTAATTTTTAGTAAGTTGGTTTCTGTACTTATTTTGAGTACGTTTATGGCATTTAATTCAATTGTTAGTCAATTTTTAATGTTTAGGAAATTATTTTTTGCTCTTATACTGATTTCGATGATTTGATGAACGAAACGAGTGACAAAAAGTAAGTGCTTTTGGCAGTTAGAGTTGGCCAGCGTATGAAATTCGAAATGAAATCTTATGAACTCAAAATATTCGTTACTCTGTTTCTAAATCATTACCAATATATTTGGATCAAAGAAAAAATCTTCAACCTTTAGTTACAGGTTTTTTTTAAGTACTTATGAGCTTGTTATACCGTTTATGAAATTTAATTCAATTGATAGTCAATTATAATATTAAGCAAATGATTTATTGCTCTTATTATTATTTAAAATTTCAAAGCTTCCAAAAATTTAGCAAACAAACCAAATATTTTAAGTATTGACTTTCGTTTGACTTGTTTAACTTGTAGATATTCTTATTTATTTTGTATATGCAGTTTTAATCATTTGTTAAGCAAAACTGTATAGCTGATATAAATATACATACATATATGAAAAGAAACTAAAGTATAGAAGCTAATATTTATTAATTTTTATTATGATCATAACGTATATTGTATTATTTATTTATAGTAAACTTTTTTTTTTTAATTTCTTTACTTTTGTATAACTATTTTCATATAAATGTTGAACTAAAACAGACAAAAAAGACAAACCACAAATACACAGAATATAAGATGACAGCATTAATTAAAGTGGTCAATAACAAATAACAAAAAAACAAAAGAATTATTAACTAGTAATAAATTTAATGCTGATACATTAACAAAGCCGGCATAAACAATATTAATTATTAAATTAACAAAACAAAAAAACAATACCAACAAACATAACTAAAGCTAATAATAAAAGGAAAAAATCATATATAGTATAATGTATACATACTGGTATATACTCTACATTTAAGAAGGAAATGAAGAAAAAACATTAAGAACAGAAGCTGAAAATGCATATTAAATAATAATTCGAAATAAACAAAAAATATAAAAGAAATGACAAAAAACTAAACAATATGAATTATGGGAACATTATTATTATTATTATAAATATATTAAATGAATATTAATAACAAGAAAAAACAAAAAAAAATTATGTAATAATCAACTAAAGTGAATTAAAAACAGTAACAAACGGATACATATCAAGAAACCATTGAAAAAACAACAACCATGAAACAAGGAATGAAAAAACCCAGAATATTTAACAACTTTTACATGACAGTAGTTGAAAAAATTATTAAAAAAAAAACAAAAATTATTACAATACAAACAGGCAGTTATCTTTAACTACTAAAAGCGAGAAATACTGAGTGTTAAACGAATTAACAAAGGAAATGTGTTATTTTGAAAGTAAAACAAAAATAATAATTGAAAGAAAACAAAAAACTAGAATTTTATGAATTATGGTTATGATAAAACAAAGCTAAACAAAATGAAGAAACATTTAATAATAAACTAAATCTTCAAAAAAAACGCAATATTTATTAAAAATTACGAAAAAAAAACAAAAAATTTTAGATTTTAATCTACCAGAAAAGCGATGCAAGAAATTAAAAAAGCATAATAATTATTAAAAAGAGAAAGCAGTTACCAAAAAAATTTTAAACAACTTAAAAAAGAAGGAATGATCATAGAAAGGAACATTATCAACTAGAAAATTTTACAATATCCTCTAAACATTTTTAACAATTTTTTTTAATAACTAAAAAAGTTAAAAAAAAAATTAATTTTCAATTTTCAATTTAGGCAATATGGGTTTCTTAAAGAACTTTGCTTTACTTTTAAACTTAACTATCTATACAAAAAAATTTACTTTTATTTTAAAAGTTTTTTTGGTAATACCAAAAACATTTATCAATTGCCTTATTTTATTTGTCGTAGCATTAAAAAAGAAAACTAAAACAAAACTTAATGTTGCCTTTTTCTATTTTAGTATTTTTTTTTTTTTTTAATTTAAAGTTTCCCTTTTAACTCATTGTTAGCATTTGTTTTCTAACTATTCACTTACTTCTATTACTAGTTATTTAAAAACTATTTTTTTCCATAATTTTTGCCTTAATTATTTAATAATAATTTTGATTCTATATTGAAAAAAAATTATTTACAAAAAAACATTACAAACCAAATAAAACTTTATGTAGTAATTATATAAACAAAAGTAAAACATTATAATATTACATCTATATATATATATAAATACAAAAAAAAAAAACAAAAATTATACATACATACAACTTTAAACATAAAATATGTGTAATAATAAATTATTTTATTTGTTCGTTTCATGAAAAAAAAAAAAATAAAAATTTTCTGTTGTTTTATTTTCGAAATTTCATTGATTTGGAATGGTTTTGCATGCTTTAGAGATGTAAGAAAATTCAATTTATCCAGTCAGCTCTTTAGATTTGCCAGCTGGTGGCTATCTACAGAAGATTACTAAGGTAATGCCTTAAACTTCAAAGGGTAATGTATAATGCAAAATTTTCGAGGAATTTTATGGTTTAATGAAAAAAATTTTTTTTCTTAGAAAGAAAATTCTTTAAAAAGCCGTCATTTCATACAGCCTCTATGGACAATTTTTGTGTATTGTGATAACATACAGGTGATAGACTTTAATCTCCAGTAAAAATCGAACGCATGATTCCCGCACTGGTAATACGAGTTTGCTAACAACTTTGCTACAGGGCTTTTAAAAATATGCAACCCACGTATCCACGTCAGAATATTTTAAGGACCCATAATTCCTACACTAGTCTTATATTTCAATAACTCATTCACTACACGCAGAAAATATAATTCATTAACCACAAACAAAATTTTCCACAAGTAAACTTACTTGGTAAAAACGTTGAAGTTTTATTTACGGCAAAAATAAAGGATCTTCAAGAAATTCTTGCAAGAATTTGTGAAGAACATGAATTTTTATACCCACCACCGAAGGATGGGGGTATATTCAGTTGGTCATTCTGTTTGCAACACATCGAAATATCCATTTCCCACCCTATAAAGTATATATATTCTTGATCAGCGTAAAAATCTAAGACGATCTAGACATGGCCGTCCGTCTTTCTGTTAAAATCACTCCACAGTCTTTAAAAATAGAGGTATTGAGTTGAAACTTTCCATAAGCAGGTTAAGTTCAAAGATGGGCTATATCGGACTATATCTTGATATATACCAATCCACCGATTTAGGGTCTTAGGCCCATAAAAGGCACAATTATTATCCGATTTTGCTGAAATTAGGCCCTTTGACATCCTTACTTAATTTAGCTCAGATCGGTTTAGATTTGAATATAGCTGCCACAAAGACTGATCCCCCGATTTAGGGTCTTGGGGCGATAAAAGACGCATTTATTATCCGATTTTGCTGAAATTTGGGACAGTGAGTTGTGTTAGGCCCCTCGACATACTTCTGTAATATGTCACAGATCGGTTCAGATTTGGATATAGCTGCCATATAGACCGATCTCCCGATTTAAGGTTTTATTGTCCGATTTCGCTGAATTTTGGTCGAGTCAGTTAAGTAAAGCCCCTCGACATACTTCTGCAATATGGCATACATCGGTCCAGATTTAGATATAGCTGCCATATAAACCGATCGCTCGATTTAAGGTTTTGGACCTATAAAAGGCGCATTTATTTTCCGATGTCGTCGAAATTTGGCACAGTGAGCTAAGTTAAACCCCTCGACATATTTCTGCAATACGGCACAGATCGGTCCAGATTTGGATATAGGTGCCATATGGACCGATCTCTCGTTTTAAGGTTTTGCGGGCCATAAAAGCCACATTTATTATTCGATTTCGCTGAAATTTGGGACAATGAGTTGTATTGGTCCCTTCGACATCCTTCTTCAATTTGGCCCAGAACGGTCCAGATTTAGATATAGCTGCCGCCGAAATTTGGGACAGTGAGTTAAGTTAAACACCTCGACATTCATCTACAATATGTCACAGATCGGTTAAGATTTGGATATAGCTGCCATATAGATCGATATCTCGACTTAATGTCTTGCCCCATAAAAGCGACACTTAAAATACAATTTCATTGAAATTTGACACAGTGACTTATGTTAGGCTTTTCGACATCCGTGTCGCATATGGTTCAGATCGGTTTATTTTTCGAAATAGCTACTTAAAAGACCAATATTTTGTTATCCACAATTGAACAATGACTTGTACTTATAAGTATTTAGTCCAAATCGGAACTGCTATGGGGCATAAGGTATGAATTTTTCACCGGATTTTGATGAAAGGTGGTTTACATATATACCCAAGGTGGGGGGTATCCAAAGTTTGGCCCGGCCGAATTTAGAGCCTTTTTACTTTTTTTCTTTTCTTCTCAAGTGTTCAAACATTTGGCAAAATTCGTTAGCAGTTATACGACAATGTTATATCTCACATTTCATGAAGGTTATTTAAGAAAAGACGTCTCAGTCATTGTGTCCATCATGACAGGTCACTGTCTAATCGGAAAACATGCTCACAGACTAATGATTGCCGGCAACGACTTTTGCAGAAGCTGTGAGGACGTCGAAGAAGAAGAGACAATAGAACACCTTCTGTGTGTGTGCCCCGCACTAACAGTCAGAAGGAGTTCGACTTTAGGTTCTCATTTCATTTTGAGAACCTATCTGATTTAGCAGAGTTGTTGGGCTTTTTAAAGCGATCTGTATGGTTCAACGGCAGGAGCTAGAAGGCATCTTCCTCCTTCTGTTCTTTTGATATCACAATGTACTAAAACTTCTAAGTAAGTCTGATGGTAGACTGCCACTTAAACCTAACCTAAACCATTTACCAGCTTCACCTGCGGTAAATACACCTATCTTTAATGGCAAAAGTGTTTCGATAGCCACAAAAAATAATTTCGTTTACCAGACCAATAACTATTCTCCTGTGTATCCCCTACTACAGAGAAAAGGTGAGTATATGAGCGTACAGACCAGTGATGAGAAAAAAAATCACCCTATTACACATTACAGCATACGTACACCAGAAAATAATGTCAAACTGGTCTTTGGTTTTGCGCATAAATGCAATTGTGTGCTTGTCTATGGCATAGACACATTCTCACACACAAACACAATTTCCCTTCTATTTTTGGTTGAGCAAAGAGCGGTCAGTATGTTGAGATGCTAGCTCAAAGCGTATGGAAACTTCGGAAAGTGAAAATTTGTAAAGTTTCGCCATAGGTAAAAAAATTTTGGTATGTGCATTGACAAAAATCATTAGAGCAACAGACAAATGGCTGCCAGGTACAAGAAAAAAAATAAACATTTCTGAGGCTCATACATTGTATGAAAATATTTACGCGATAAAAATTTGGCAAGTTCTTTGAGTGATTTTTTTCAAATATATATGAGCAATATCAAGTTATTGACCGATATGGACAGTACTTGTCATGCCGTACAAGTTATATAAAAATATTACCTCCAAGATTTCAGGCAAATCGAGTAATAATCGAGCCTTCCAGAGGCTTAGAAAGCCGAATTGGGAAATCGGTGTCAGGATATGAACCGATTTAGAACATACTTGGCATAGTTATTAGAAGCCATACCAAAATTTCAGCTAAATTGGATAAGAATTTAGCCGCCTAGGACTCAATAAGTCAAATCAGGTGATCGATTAATATGGCGACTATATCAGGTTATAGACTGATTTAGCCCATACTAGGCACAGTTGTTGGAAATCGTACTAAAACGGCATGTGCATTTCAGCCAAATTCGAAAATAATCGCGCCCTCTAGAGGCTCAAGAAGTGTAATCGGGAGATCGGTTTATATGGCAGCTATATCAGGATATGGACTGATAAAGACCATATTTGACACAGTTGTAAAAGTCATATCAAAACGATATGTGCAAAATTGCAACCAAATCGGATATGAGTTACGCCCTTTAGAAGCTCAAGAAGTCAAGACGAAGGATCGGTTTATATGGCAGCGCTGTATCAGGTTATGGACTGATTTAAACCATACTAGGCACAGTTCTTGGATGTCATACCAAAACGATATGTGCAAAATTTTAGCCAAATCGGATAAGAATTGCGCCCTCTAGAAACTCAAGAAATCAAGACACATGAACGGTGTCGACCTTGTTCTCCACATCGGAATTATCAGATCGGTAGTCCGAGTCACAGCGTCCGGTGATTTGCCTGCAATACATATCACACTTTAAGGGGTACCACCTTAGTCTGCGTGGTAGTGTATTTGGTCCCGATTAAGATATAGCTCACATATATTGGGTTGCCCAAAAAGTTATTACGGATTTTTTAAAAGAAAGTAAATGCATTTTTAATAAAACTTAGAATGAACTTGAATCAAATATACTTTTATTACACTTTTTTTCTAAAGCAAGCTAAAAGTAACAGCTGGTAACTGACAGAAGAAAGAATGCAATTACAGAGTCACAAGCTGTGAAAAAATTTGTCAACGCCGACTATATGAAAAATCCGCAATTACTTTTTGGCCAACCCAATATATATTTAATCCGATTAGACATTTTTAGGCTCTGTCCGATCTTTACAAATTTTAGAGTGAGATGTTTCATTTGACGTCTCAAAAAGTGTGCAATATTTCATAAAAATGGGTTCAGGTTAAGATGTACCTTCCATATATATCCATATAGCATTTTTAGGCTGTAGTAGCCACAATTTTTTACCGAACTTGACAAAATTTCGCATGAGATATTTCATTTGATGGGTGCATTTCATTTGATGGGTGCACCGGAAGATATACATTTCAAAGTAAAAAAAAGAGCTGATGGTATAAAGTATATTTTATATACAATAGACTCCTTCTTTCCCATGCATGTCTAAAAATGATTATTTAAAATTATTTTATTATTGATTTTCGAATGGATTTTCTTTATTATTAACTTTTTCTAAATAAAGTGTGTAAGGTAATTACCAATAACCCAACAAGAACGAATTTTAAATTAGTGTAAAAATCCAAGAGAAATTCAACTTTTTTGCTATACCTTTCTATACATTTACTACTGAGGAATAATATTTGAACAAAAAAAAATAAAAACAACTAAACAGGAAATTAAGAAGAAAAACCAAGAAATTTAAAAATAAATGCTTAAGTAAAACTAGAAAGGCTCGGCTAGTATTTAGAACATAGAATTAAAAACAATAAAGTGTAAAAAGAACTCTAAAGAAATGGTGAGTATATGTAGAAAATTAAAAAAAAATCCAAAAAATGGTATATTAAAATATTTTGCAATAGAACATTTAAAGATTTAGTGCTAAGTATGTTTAGAGGGAATATTGGGAAATGTAATCCAAGGAAAAAAAACGATATCGCTCTTAAGAGAATCAATTCATTTAGAGTTTCTACAAAATCAACCAAAAAAAAAACACAATTATTATTCATAAAAATTATGATGGAAGTTTAGAAAAAAACAGTAAACCTAGGCTAAAATTGTGAAAATATCTCCAAAACTATTAGGTATGGGGAAAAAAGACAAACCAGAACAACAACAACAACAACTAATTCAAAACATATCAAACTCGTGCCCGATGAGAAAGAAGAAAAAGTTTTTATTAAATATATCAAAAAAAAATAATAATAATTTTATTTAATTATTTTTATCTAATATTTTTAAACACTTACATACATTGAAATGGAAGAAAATGAAATTTTACCGACTTTTTTTCCTTCTCATCCACAAAATAAACTAACTTTACAAACATCTATATACACATGCATATATGGATATTAGATAACATATATATATATATACCGACTTACATTTATGACATACAAGTTTTTAACCAAACGATATGAAGACGATGAAAACATACCACAGCATATATTTAAATGTATTCTTATTGATTAATAAAAGAAAATTTATTTACATTTACATATTTATTACAATAATTCTACAATTTTAGCGGCAAGAAAGGCCAAGCAAAACCAAAAACTCAGATCTACAAAAATGATTTCTATTAAATTTCACACAGTTTTTTTACTTTTGAGGCATCAAAAACACTTGAGATTTTTTTATTGTTTGGTTTAAAAGTGAAGGTTTAACTCATGACATAATAACCAGGTAGTGTACCGTAAACAGCTGTTTTTTCTCGCGATATGCACTATCTATCAACGTGTTTTGGTTGTGTGTGTGTGTGTGTATTATAGTTAAGAACCATGACACACACAAACAACGAAAAATGGCGCAAACTAGTAACATACACAAAATCGGAGCACCGTAGCGCAGAGGTTAGCATGTCCGCCTATTACGCTGAACGCCTGGGTTCGAATCCTGGCGTGACCATCAGAAAAATTTTCAGAGGTGGTTTTCCCTGGCAACATTTGTGAGGCACTATGCCATGTAAAACTTCTCTCCAAGAGGTGTCGCACTGCGGCACGCCGTTCGGACTCGGCTATAAAAAGGAGGCCCCTTATCATTGAGCTTAAACTTGAATCGGACTGCACTCATTGATATGTGAGAAGTTTGCCCCTGTTCCTTTGTGGAATGTTCATGGGCAAAATCTGCAATTTGCAAATCAGAGTAGCACTAATCACTGATTTTGACAGATAGTGCCAAGATATATTCATATACGAGTTGTGGCAGTTGCCCAACAACAAAATATTGAATACACTATCTGTCAAAATCAGTGATTAGTATAACTCAGATTTTGTGTATGTTACTAGTTTGCGCCATTTTTTGTTGTTTATGTGTGCTATGGTTCTTAACTATAATACACACACACACACAACCAAAACTCGTTGACGGATAGTGCACTTCGCCAGAAAAAATTTTACTCAGCTGTTTACGGTACACTACCTGGTAGTTATGTCATGGATAGTGCACTCAATATTTTGTTGTTGGGCAACTGCCACTACCTGTAAATGAATATATCTTGGTTTAACTCTGGAGTGATGCGGAAATTGTTATGTTAAAGTACGCTTACATTGGCCACTAAATCCTGATTTATGGCCTTATCGAGATTTAAGTGCTTAATCCCGTGTTTTTGGCAGGTTTTACCATACAAAAATAAATCCCATTTTTGCAGGATTTATTTTTAAATCCCAAATAAATCCGATTTCATGGCTGAATAATCGATAAAAGTACCAAAATATGCAACTTTTTTCAAGAATTGTATATGGATGTGTGTGATATGCACATTCATGTATACGCATTAGTATACACTAATAGAAGGTTAGGTCACTTGCGAAAACATAAAGTGGATAGGCCCCATGAAGATCATTAAGGATGTCAAATCTGCCGACTGAAAGTGTCAGTCGGCAGAAGGAATGTAAAGAGAAAACAAGTTGACATTCCTAATGCCAAGTTCGGCCGGGCCGAATATTATATACCCTCCACCATGGATCGCGTTTGTCGAGTTCTTTGCGCGGTATCTCTTTTTAGGCAAAAGAAAGAATATTGTATAAGAACTGTTTTGCCATAGGAGCTATATCAAGTTATAATCCGATTCAGATCATAAATGAATTGAATGCTGAACATTGTAAAAGTCATTGCGTAATATTTCAGTTCATTCGGATAAGAATTGCGCCTTGTAGGGGCTCAAGAAGCAAAATCGGGAGATCGGTTTATATGGGAGCTGTATCAAGCTATTGATCGATTCAGACCATATTAGACACGTATGTGGAAGGTCATGAGAGAAGCCGTTGTAATAAAATTTCTGCCAAATCAGATGAGAATTGCGCTCTCTAGAGGTTCAAGAAGTCAATATCCCAGAACGATTTACATAGCAGCTATATCAGGTTATGTACAAATTTGCGCCATATTTAGCACAGTTATTGGAAGTAAGCAGGTTCGAAGATGGGCTATATCGGACTATATTTTGATATAGCCCCCATATAGACCGATCTCCGACTGACCCTCCGATTTTGGGACATAGGCCCATAAAAGCCACATTTATTATCCGATTTTGCTGAAACTTGGGACAGTGAGTTGTGTTAGGCAACTCACTTCAATATGGCACAGATCGGTCCAGATTTGGATATAGCTGCCATATAGTCCCATCCCTCGATTTAAGGTTTTGGGCCCATAAAAGGCTCATTTATTATCCGATGTCGCCGAAATTTGGGACAGTGAGTTAACTTTGGCCCCCCGAAATCTTCCTGGAATACGCCACAGATCGGTTCAGATTTGGATATAGCTGTCATATAGACCGATGTCTCGATTTAAGGTTTTGGGCCCATAAAAGGCGCATTTATTATCCGATGGCGCCGAAATTTGGGACAGTGAGTTAAGTTAGGCCCATAGACATCTTCCTGGAATACGCCACAGATCGGTTCAGATTTGGATATAGTTGTTATATAGACCGATATCTCTATTTAAGGTCTTGGGCCCATAAAAGGCGCATTTATTGTAAAATTTCGGCGAAATTTGGGAGTGTGAGTTGTGTTAGTCCCTTCAATATTTTTCTTTAATTTACATCAGATCGGACCAGATTTGGATATAGCTGCCATATAGACCGATCTCTCGATTTAAAGTCTTGGCCCCATAAAAGGCATATTTATAATCCGATTTCGCTGAAATTTGAAAGTGTCGTTTATGGTTCAGATTGGTCTATATTTGGATATGGCTACCACAAAGGTCAATATTTTGTTCTACAAATTGAACAATGACTTGTACTTATTAGACCCCTCAATATCCGTGTCGAATTTGGTCCAAATCGGACCATATTTCCATAAAGCTGCTATGGGGGCATAAATTATGCATTTTTCACCGGATTATGACAAAAGGTGGTTTACATAAATAACCGAGGTGGTGGGAATCCAAAGTTCAGCCCGGCCTAACTTAGCACACTCTTACTTGTTTTACATTCATCCCTTGTTTACGTTATCTCCCATTTGGATCATGTTCAAATGGCTCATATTGACATCCTTAATGTTCAAGAAGTCTTTTCAATTTGTTGATGTAGACTGTTAGCATAATTTTTTATTAGCGAGCCCTGGACCACCTAAAAGCTTTAATCATTTCTTAATAAAATCTCAAGTGGTATACTCAGTCAAACTTCTAATTTCCCACTTTTGATCTGACAATTTACTTCATTTCTCTCTCTACTGATTTTCCAAATACAGCAACAATAACAAATATTTATATATTATATCATATCAATACTAAATACTCAACAACAACTCATATTTCTAACCGGAAAAAAATATCAATACAAAAACCAATTAATGAAGAATACATGAAATGAATAAAAAAAAAACAACAGTAAACAAGCCTTGTTCTTTATATACTATACATATTTGAAACCAAGATGACAACAAGTGGTAAGAGGAATATAAAATAAATTTATTATACTTAAAAGAAAACCCAAAAAAAAAAATAATTAAAATTATACTATATATTATTATTTAAAAAAAAAAACAAATTATATATATACATATGAAAAAGAAAAAAATAAAAAAATATTATATATAAAATAAATATTTAGCAAAAATATTGTAATATTGTGAGTTTAAACGTATTGTTAAAATTAGTAAAAACCAAAAAAAAAATAAGAAGAAAACCCCCTTTGTTTATTTAAATGCTAATACAAAATGAAAATATATAAAGAAATTTTAAGAGTCTTGTTATCAACATCTGTATCAAATGACAAGCGATATCTAAGGACAAGCCATATATTGAATTTATACAATAATCCGCTAAATCTAGACTACATGCAGACCATTTAACAATATCAGAATTATTAATATGAACAATTTTTCGAAAAAAACATAGGAACTCCTTAATTGGTCAAAGTTTTGTAATGAATTGAAAGCTGTTATTTTATTTGAAGGCTTACATTAACAATAGGTTTCCAAATTTCAAATTGTTCTTTATTTTTTAATGAGTTTTTTTTTATTACAACAAGAACAAAGTTTCCAAGAAAACCCTATTCTATTAAAACTCCCAAATACTGCTTATTTCTTATTAATGATGAAACAAGAACAACATGAAATGATGATGATTTAAAAATAACCATAAATCATGCAGAATAATGTTTTTAACAACTGATATATAAAAAATACAAACCAATTCATAACAACAACAACAAATACCATGATATGAATAAATGAAATCAATAAATAAAATTTTAAAATTGTTTTGTGTAATTGTAAAACGTTGTTTAATTTCAAACATTCCCCAAGGTGGTGCGAGAAAAAAAAACAAGTAAAAGCGTACTAAGTTCGGCCGGGCCCATTTTTGGGAAGATTGGGAAGATCATGGATTCTGCTAAAAATGTATACAAAATAAATCCAGTTTAAGGGCAACATTTTATTCTACATACCAAACTTCTGTCAAAACAGTAAAAATTAAAACTTCTAGGAATCTAACCAGGATTCACTAATTGAAGGTTAGGTCACTTGCAAAAACATAAAGTGGGTAGACCCCATGATGTCAAATCTGCCAATCGAAAATGTCATGTAATAGGAGAAAATGTAAACAAAGAATGAATGTAAAAAGAGCACATGTTGACATCCAAATGCCAAATACTGCCAAAAACTAAAATAAAAGTGTGCCAAGTTCGTCCGGGCCGAATCTTATATACCCTCCACCATGGGTCGCATTTGTCGAGTTCTTTTCCTGGTATCTTAGGCAAAAAAAAAGGGTATAAGAAAGGATTTACTCTGCTATTAGAGCGATATCAAGATATGGTCTGGTTTGGACCACAATTAAAATATATGTTGGAGACCTGTGTAAAATGTCAACCAATTCGAATAAGAATTGGTCTCTTTGGGGCCTCAAGAGGTGAAATAGAGAGATCGATTTATATGGGAGCTGTAACAGGCTATAGACCGATTCAGACCATAATAAACACGTATGTTGATGGTCATGAGAGGATCCGTCGTACAAAATTTCAGGCAATTCGGATAATAATTGCGACCTCTTGAGGCTCAAGAAGTCAAGATCCCAGATCGGTTTATATGGCAGCTATATTAGGTTATGGACCGATTTGTACCATACTTGGCACAGTTATCATAACAAAACACGTCGTGCAAAATTTCATTCCAATCGGATAAGAATTGCGCCCTAAAGTGGCTCAAGAAGTCAAGACCCAAGATCGGTTTATATGGCAGCTATATTAAAACATGAACTGATATGGCCCATTTATTGTAAATGGACCATCGACCGACCCACACTAATCAGAAGTATTTGTGCAAAATTTCAAGCGGCTAGCTTTACCCCATTGAAAGTTAGCGTGCTTTCGACAGACAGACGGACGGACGTACAGGCAGACGGAAATGGCTAGATCGACATAAAATATCACGACGATCAAGAATATATGTACTTATAGGGGTCTCAGACGAATATTTGGAGTAGTTACAAACAGAATGGCGAAATTAGTACACCTCCATCCTATTATGGAGGCTATAAAATTTGTATGTCGGCTGATCGCCTGGCTTAACCTTATTCCGTGAATCCTGGAACCGAACAAGGATATATCAGCTTATAGACTGATTTGAACTGTATTTGGAAGTCGTAACGGAACACCACATGCAAAATTTCAGACATGGCTAGATTGACTCAGAACGTCGAGACGATCAAGAATGTATATACATTATGGGGTCTTAGACGAATATTTAGACGTGCTACAAACAGAATGACTAGATTAGTATACCCCCATTCTATAGTGGTGAGTATAAAGTTTCAAAATCTCATCGAAAATCCATCAAAAATCAAATTTTCTCTTTGAAAACTTAAAATGGCTGTATCTCCTAAACTTTGCGCCCTGGAGGAAAATTGGCCTTAGTTCGTGACTCCATCGAAAAATTCAAAATCTCATCGAATTTTCTCGTCGTAAACTTAAAATGGCTGTATCTCCTAAACTTTGCGCCCTGGAGGGAAATGGACCTTCGTGGCTCCATCGAAAAATTCAAAATCTCATCGAAAATCCATCAAAATTCGAATTTTCTCTTCGAAAACTCAGTTCAAGAATTCATCGAAAATCTTTAAAAAAAATCCAATTTTCTCTTCGAAAACTTAAAATTGGCTGTATCTACTGGCTGTATCTCAAAAATCCATCATAAATCTAATTTTTTCTTTGAAATCTTTAAATTAGCTGTATTTCCTAAAATATGCGTCCTAGAGGGAGATGCGTCCTTAAATTCGTGACTCCATTGAAAAAATCATCGAAAATCCATCAAAAAGCGAATTTTCTCTTTAAAATGGCTGTATCTCCTTAACTATTCGTCCTAGAGGCAAATGGGCTTTATCGAAAAATTCAACGAAAATCCATCAAAAATCGATTTTTCTCTTCGAAAATTTTAAATTGGCTAAATCTCCTTAACTATACGTGCTAAAGGATATCGGCCTTAATTCGTGGCTTTATCGAAAAATTCATCGAAAATCCATCAAAAATCGATTTTTCTCTTCGAAAATTTTAAATTGGCTAAATCTCCTTAACTATACGTGCTAAAGGAAATCGGCGTTAATTGGTGACTCCATTCAAAAAAATTCATCAAAATCGAATTTGAAAACTTAAAATGGCTGTATCTCCTAAACTATGCGTCGTAAAGGAAAATGGGACCCATATTCGCGATTCTATCGAAAAATTCATCGAAAATTTATGAAAATCTATTTTCTCTTTGCAAACTTTAAATTAGCTGTATCTTCTAAACTATGCGTCCTAGAGGGAAATGGGCCTTAATTCGTGACTCCATTCAAAAATTCATCAAAAATTTTATTTTCACATTGGGAACTTAAAATGGCTGTATCTCCTAAACTATGCATTCTAGAGGGAAAGGGGCTTTAATTCGTGACTCCATTTAAAAATTCATCGATAATCCATCAAAATCAAATATTCTCTTTGAAAACTTTCTCCATCGAAAAAATCAAAAATTCATCGAATTTGTTCTTCGAAAACTTTAAATTTTGCTGTATCTCTTTTAATCCGTGATTCCATGAGAAATATTTGGCTGCCTTTGAAACAGCTTTAATTGTGTATAGCTCCAATTCTCGTTATCACTGATTGCACTAGCATGGTGTTATCTCATACTGCGTTATATATATTTTTTTTATTTTAAGAAAATATATTGCGCTTACCTTTTTTATTAACGTGCAGAAAAAGAACATCCTAGACAACGACCCAATTGCTATTGTGAATTGGCACACCTAAATGTGTCATCACTGGGTGACACAAGTTTTTTTTGTTTATTGATAGGCTAGGTACTGCGTTACCAACAACGAATTTACAAAATGAATGGGTGAGCAGCATGATTCACTGCATAAGTTTAAGCCAAGCGATCAGCCGACATTTTTTAATTTTTAGCCTCACATCAGCGATCGTATCAATTTATCTAGCCACAATATCCAGAAGCATTAGGTAGCTAGTCCAAGGTTTCTTTGTCAGCACACCAAGTGCTGACGACAGGGGATTTAGATTTGGCAAGTAAAGCAGATGTATTTCTATGTAGCCCAGCGAATTGAAATTGTCCAACGGGAGGATAGGAGTGACTAGTCCCTCATGCGTTTTGGCTGCTAATGAAAGTAGACAGATCGGTCTGTATGACTTCCACTTGCTCGTATCCTTTCCAGGTTTCAGTAGCGGGATCACACTGCCCATCTTTCAAACATCGGGTAATATAATACTGTTCAGACAGTCTGAGGACAGTTGTAAGGTACTCGACATCAGGCAGATCGAGATTCATGAGTGTAGAGATTCCGTCTGACACCACCGACTTGGCGCCACGGATGACATTCGTGCGCGGTAAATTGCGACGGTTGTCCAGCGGCACAGAGATCACGGATACGACGAATGGCTTCTCTTCTAGCTTTGTCACTCTCAGGTTAATAAATTGACGTTTATCTAAGGAAAATAACTCACAAGTATACAATTGTTCTGCTAAGTAAACAGATAAATAAAACCAAAACAAAAATCAGCTGTTGTTCTGCAAATTTTCACTGGAAGTCGTTCGCATACTTTTGCTTGGAAATTTTTAAAGAGAGTAAAATGACTCTTACTTCCCTTCAAATGTTTACTGGAAAAGTACGCGAACAGACCTATAATAATACCAGCTGTTTTCAGTTGTTCTCGTTTATCCACCTTTATCTAATTCAGCGAATCCTGGTGCTTTTCTCTTTGACCATTTAAAAAAGTTTTCAAATTTGTTTTTACGTCTTAATACCCCCTAAACAATTTGAAACTGCCGTATAAGGTAATGCAGTTCGAATGCGTTATCGTTTGAACTAACAAATCGAGTGATATACAACACAAATAAATGGTGAATGAATTATGAATTTAAATTTGCATATTTATTTGTTATATATAAAATAGCTACCTGTTGGACTAACACTACCATCTTCTGCTTGAAAACATTCACACATTCTAAAAGGTTATAAATGTTATCGGAAAACAGCCGGTAATGCAGTTACCATAAACTATCGATAACAGATAGTTTGTTGGTCTAACAAACATAAACAAGAAAAGATAAAATTAAATTAATAAAATAAAAATAAAATAGGATTTTGATCCTCTGCTCTTTAATGGCTGGATTGCATTACTTGTAGCAGCTTTGTACTTAATCTAATCTTGAACAACTGCTACTCTTGCCACAGCTAATCTTTCCAATTGTTTTATTAGTGACTCAGTTTCAACGCTTAATTGATTTAGCAAATCGAAGTCCAAAAAGGCAAGTAAAAATTGATGTATGGGTGTGTTAGGTTAGTGCGTTCGTAATATTTTCATCCATTCACTAGAGTACTCTACCTACCTAAAAAGGTTAAGTTGTTCTTTTGCTCTTGAATGGGGGTCAACAAAATTTCGAGCTATTAATAGTTTGTGTTTTTATTTCCACAGAACGACAGATAAATGGCAACAGCTGTGAATACGAGCGTATTGAACAACACGACTGGGGCACCACCGACAACAACAAATCCTCATGAGTTGGCGTTGCAGTCTTTATGTAAACAGATCTTGAAGTCACGTCTATTTCGTGGTTTCTACGAGGAAAGACGTTATGTAGACAATGTCAGTGGCTATCGGGATATTGTTAGCCTACACAGATCAGAGAAGGAACTGCACAAGCTACTAAAGGATATACGCGACAAATTGGAAATGTTCTATAGCCAACAAAATCCCAATATGTGGATTGGCATTAGCTGTGTTCCTTTGGGTGGTGGCTTTACACCCAGTCCAGGAGCGTTAGACACCTTCATTTGGGCCGAAGTTGATGATTTGGCATTTGGCCAATATTGGTTTTCCATAAAATCCCTACGATTTAGAGGAAATGAAGTTATACTAAAACTAAAGACTGTGCGCTCCGTCGAAGCTGAAGAGTTGTCTGAGAAATGGACCAAACCTGTGGTTCGTGAGCGAAGAGAAAGTGAGATGACATCATGTGCACAAGTGCAGTCTTCTGCAGCTGACTCAACAACTGCAGCAAAAGAGAATGAAGTGAATCTACAAGATTTTGCCGAAATTTTCCAACAGTGGCGTAACTCCATTAAACAAACCATTTATGACTTTATGTCCCGTGATGTGTCCAAAGAGAATATATTGGGCATTCTAAGATTTTTGGGCCTTCTATTGGTTTCTCTGCTCTCAGGAGCATTTATGGGTGTGAAATTCTTGGGTAGCTTTGCACTTCGCTTTATGTTTGAAATGAGTCGCTTTACCCATGCCGCTACACCAATTCTATTGAAAATAATTGATCTATTTCAAAAAATTGTCGGAGGATTTTACCTTCTGTTGGCTATGATATGGAAAGATGCTGTTGTTAATCGGAATCGTACAGCACCCTCTGCACCGGCTTTGGAGTACAATAGACCTATGTACAAAAGCATACAGTATGAGGTACGACAAAGACGTATTAGCAGGCCAATCGGAAGTCCAATTGTGACAGAAGTTGAGTAATGAAGATGGGATAACAACGTTATGTCGTAAGGTAAGTTTGTTTTGCAATTTGTTTTTGGAAGAAAACCTATATCGTGTGGTCTCTGGCTACAAGTGGAATAAAGACCTAACTGACGTACTTAACGTAGATAGTTCAGCTTTGCCGGGAAAGATTAATCTCATTAGGTGCCATGCATGGTGGAAGAACTCCAGCAACGGCTGTTATTCGCCGTTGCCGCTACCAAATCCTAGTTATACGCGATTTAAAGCTATATCTTTCTGCGCTGAACTTCTCGTTCTAAATCATGAGGATCAAACCTGAAGCCCCCCGGACCCTGGTTGTGTTCGGTTTGCCAGAACTGCCTTCATCATCGCTCATGGGATGGGAATGGGAGTATAGTCATACTGAATATGTTGCAAAGTGCGGTGCGTACATAGACAGCAGTGGGTCACACGCGTCGTCATCGTCGCCTTCTGCGTACTCGTCGTCGGACTATGGACCCCCCGACCTATATGTATATTAATTTTGTCATTCCGAAATATCCATTTCCGACCCTATGATCAGCGTAAAAATCTAAGTCGATATAGCCATGTCTGTCCATCTGTCTGTTGAAATCACGCTACAGTCTTTAAAAATAGAGATATTGAGCTGAATCTTTGCACAGATTCTTTTTTTGTCGATAAGCAGGTTAAGTTCGAAGATGGGCTGTATCGGACTATATCTTGATATAGCTGTCATATAGACCGATCCGCCAATTTAGGGTCTTGGGCTCATAAAAGCCACATTTATTTTCCGATTCTGCTGAAATTTGGGACAGTGAATTCTGTTAGGCCCTTTGACACCCTTCTTCAATTTGGCACAGATCGGTCCAGATTTGGATATAGCTGCCATATAGACCGATCCGCGGATTTATGGTCTTAGTCCTATAAAAGCCACATTTATTATGCGATTTTGCTGAAATTTGGGACAATGAGTTGTGTTAGGTCCTTCGACATACTTCTTCTATTTGGCCCAGATTGGTTCAGATTTGGATATTGCCGCCATATAGCCCGATCTCTCGATTTAAAGTCTTAAGCCCATAAAAGGCGCATTTATTGTCCGATGTTGCCAAAATTTGGGACAGTGAGTTGTGTTTGGCCCTTTGATATCCTTCTTCAATTTGGCCCAGATCGGTTCAGATTTGGATATAGCTTCCATATAGACCGATCTCTCGATTTAAGGCTTTGGGCCCATAATAGGCGCATTTATTGTCCGATGTCACCGAAATTAGGGCCAGTGAGTTATTTTAAGGCCTTTCGATATTTTTCTGAAACTTAGCCCAAATCGATCCAGGTTTTTTGTGTAGCTGCCATATAGACCGATATCTCTATTTAAAGTCTTGGTCCAAAAAAGGCGCATTTATATTCCCATTTCACTGAAATTTGACAGTAACTTATGTTAGGCTTATCGATCTGTTTAGTTTTGGATATAGCTACTAAAAAAGACCAAGTAAGAAGGCATTAAGTTCAGCCGGGCCGAACTTTGGATACCCACCACCTCGGGTACATACGTAAACCCCCTTTTGTCACAATCCGGTGAAAATTGGATAACTTATGCAACCAAAATTCGGCACGGTTATTGAGTGGTCTAATAGATATAAGTCACTGTTGAATTTTGTATTTGAAATTTCAACAAAATAAATAAAGCTTTTATATATGACAGCTATATATAAATGTAATCCGATTTCAGCGAAATCGGGTGAAAAAAATAAAGCTTTTATGGGCTTCAAAGGGTCTGAAGCCCGTTAATCGGGAGATCGGTCTATATGGAAGCTAATATATCTAAATATAGTTCGATCTGAACCATGGGAGGAAATCGGTTAAAAAATAAAGCTTTTAATGGCTTCAGACCCTTTATCTGGAGATCGATTTATATGGTAGCTATATCAAAATATAGTCCCATCTGAACCATATTTGGGTCGGATGTCGGGAGGCCTGAAACTACTCACTGTTTGAAATTTCAGCGAAATCAGTTAAAAAATAAAGCTTTTATGGGCTTCAGACCCTTTATCTGGAGATCGATCTATATGGTAGCTATATCGAAATATTGTCCTATCTGAACCGTATTAAGGTGGGATGTCGGGATGCATGAAACTACTCACTGTTTCAAATTTTAGAGAAATCGGTTAAAAAATAAAGCTTTTATGGGCTTCAGACCCTTTATCTGGAGATCGGTCTATATGGCAGCTACATCAAAATATAGTCCCATCTGAACCATATTAAGGTCGGGAGGCTTAAAATAGCCCACTGTTTCAAATTTCAACGAAATCGGTTAAAAAATAAAGCATTTATGGGCATTAGACCCTTTATCGGCAGATTGGTCTATATAGCAGCTATATCCAAATATGGACCGATTTGGCCCATTTAAGAACTTAACCAGCGTGCCTCAAAAAAACGTATCTGTGCCAAATTTCAGCTCAATATATCATTTTTTGAAGCCTGTAGAGTCATTTAAACAGACAGATGGAAAGCCGGACGGACAAACACACGGACATCGTTAAATCGTCTTAGAAGTTTACGACGATCCCAAATGTATATACTTTGTAGGATCCGAAATTGATATTTCGATGTGTTGCAAACGGAATGACTAAATGAATATACCCCCTATCCTACGGTGGTGGGTATAAAAATTTTGTTCCCGAATAAACTCACATTTTTTTAAATCCCTAATATATTGTGTTGCCCAAAAAGTAATTGCGAATTTTTTAAAAGAAAGTAAATGCATTTTTATTAAAGCTTAGAATGAACTTTAATCAAATATACTTTTTTTACACTTTTTTTCTAAAGCAAGCTAAAGGTAACAGCTGATAACTGACAGAAGAAAGAATGCAATTACAGAGTCACAAGCTGTGAAAAAATTTGTCAACGCCGACTATATGAAAAATCCGCAATTACTTTTTGGGCAACCCAATAGAATTAAATAAGGGCCACCGTAGCGCAGAGGTTAGCATGTCCGCCTATGAGGCTGAACGCATGGCTTCGAATCCTGGCGAGACCATCAGAAAAAATTTTCAGCGGTGGTTTTCCCCTCCTAATGCTGGCGACATTTGAGAGGTACAATGCCATGTAAAACGTCTCTTCATAGAGGTGTCGCACTGAGACCCGCCGTTCGAACGCGGTTTAAATAGGAGGCCCCTTATCATTGAGCTTAAACTTGAATCGGACTGCACTGATTTATATGTGAGAAGTTTGCCCCTGTTCATTAGTGGAATGTTCATGGGCAAAATTTGCAATATAGATTATTAAATTAATTTATATTTTTTTAATATATATATTTTTTTTTTAATTTTCTTTCAGACTTTGTGATTTGAATACATTTTCCTGTAATCAAAAATTTACGCATGGAAAAATTCAACATTTTGATATTTTGAAAACTTAAAATAAGATAGAAAAGTAAGGCAATAATGTTTAACGATATGTGAATTAAGTAAAAATTATACTCCTCTTATTTTGCCAAAAAGAAAATTTAGCAAGAAAAAAATATTGCAACAAAATATTAAATATTTATGACGTTTATATATTTTCAATTTATATAATTTTATATAAATTTTATTGAAAAAAAAAACACTAAACATAAAATTCTTCCAATTCATCACCTTTTAGAGAACACACTTTGCAAACTTATTGTGATTCTATAACTCACACACTTTCCAACTGTTTGTGATTTTATAACTCAAGTCTTTTTTGCATTTCTGTCATCATTATACAAAGACACAAAAATCTACATAATTTATATAGAGAGGACGAACAAAGTAACTGGACACTAATCATCAATTGTCATCTAATTGTGCAAATTTTTAATCAACTCACACAACGATAACGAAAAAAATCTATACACAAATCAAGGAAAAAACAAAAAATTAGTCAAATTTACAAAAAAAAAAAAAAATGTTGCATGAATAATTATTTTATATTACCTTAAACAATACCGGCCTTATTCACAAAACTTAATGAAGCCTTTAGATACGTCTATTTGACAGTTCCACAAAGGAAATCTAAAAAATAATTCAATTTTTAAGTTATCTTAAGTTTTGTGAATATCGGTATACATGTTTTGACAATAACAATATTTTATATAAATTTTGGTTTAACCCTCTACTCTACAAAATCCCATCTACACTACATTATGTATATCACTACTAGAACCTAATATGTACCAAGTATCTCTCTACAAGGCGCTATAACAAACAAACTCCTGTCTACTGTCTTTTCAATAGCACAACACTCTGCAGGGTTTTATTATTTCATTGTGATGCACTTGTAAATTATGATTATTGTACTATTGTTCGATTTTTATTTATTTGTGAGGCAAATAAATGTTTAAATAAACAATAGAATTTAAAAAAATAATTAAAACAGGACTTTTATTTAGTCATATTTGGCTACAGCCATTATGGGGGGTCTGACAGTTAGGTTAGCTTCTAATGACAGTTTGGAATTGACTCATTATTACTCACATTTAGCCCGTAGTGATACCGAGAAACAATACGAGAGGGTTTACGTTCGAACGAATGACTTCATAGCTTATAACCATTGAACTAACTTCAATGAGAACAAGGAAGACTGGTCAGGCATTATTTGTGTGATCGCCATTTGTTTGTGAAATTTAAGAATAAGATGTCGAAGACCCATAGATATTCCGACACTGTTTAACCTCTTCATATGCAGGCATCCATCGCCTAGAGATACCCCATTGGATTTACATGATATCGACAGAGAGAAGTTCAGCGCTACAAGAAGTTACATGTGTTGAGCAAGCAGCATTTCAGGCAGGTCTAAATAGCATTCACGAGGATATGGTAGCGGTAAAAAGCTGCAAAAAATGCAAATCTCCCCATGAACATTCAATTAAGAAACTGGGGCAAACTTCTCTCAAATCAATGAGTGCTGTCCGATTCAATTTTAAGCTCTCAATGATAAGGGCGGTAAAAAGCTACCTAGTGAAAATCGTTTTTGAATCTGAAGAATATAATCTCCTTCGGCAAAGCAGAATGGTTGTGACTCAACTAGGTTCCAGATGCAGATGAAGCGGTCTTAATTCCCACGGAGTTAGGATTGATGTAAATGTAAAAAGTAGTTTTTAAGACCAAAAACGCTGTCACTCCTTCATTTTTTCGAATTTCCAAGCATTCCGCAGTTCAAAATTCGAAAACAATTTGTAAAGTAAACAGAATTACTTGAAATTTCACATTTTATTTTTTTGCATTTTTTTTTTCAAAGGCTAACCCCTTACGAAAATTTCCAATTTCTGAAGCGAAAAAATTTTTCGAGTTGAGTATACAGTATAAGAGATAATGGCAAAAAATTCGGTTTAGGGCAATTCCTATGTTCTTCCTTCAAGAAACAAGCTCTGAATCGCATAATCAATATCCGAAAAATGCAAAATAATCAATGTGAGATTGAAATTGCTGTAACATCCTTAGTTTTGCGAACTTCAACACTCCGAGAACACCGTTGGATTCGTGAAGAAAATATCTTTCCGTGATGGTGCTAGGTGAAGCAATACTCTTTTCTATTTCCACGGAAATTTTACTAGCATTACTTCAACATCGCAAAATTGATATACAAAAACTAAAAAAAAACAACGTGAGTTTGCAACATCTAAAACTAACCTACTTTTGCGAACTTAACAAATTTTTAGATACCGCTAAATTCGTGACGAAAATCCCTTTCCGCAGAGGTGCTGCATGAAGCGATACAGTAAAGGTTGCTATGAAAAACACAGCAAAAACCCATTTTTTTTTGGGCGTAAAAATTCAAAGCAATTTTCGAGGCCAAAAACGCTATAACTTCTTCATTTTTTCGAATTTCGAAAATTTTTAAGCATTCCGCAGTTCGAAATTCGAAGACGATTCGTAAAGTAAACAGAATTACTTGAAATTTCACATTTTATTTTTTTTTAAATTTTTTAGCCAAGGCGATGCGAAAAAATTTTTCGAGTTGAGTATACAGTATTGACGACTATAGCAAAAAATTCGGTTTAGTGCAACTCCTAAGATTTTCCTTCAAGAAACAAGCTCAAAATCGCATAATCGATATCCGAAAAATGCAAAAAAATCAAAATGAGTTTGAAATTGCTGTAACATCCTTAGTTTTGCCAACTTCACAACTCTGAGGACACCATTGGATTCGTGAAGAAAATATCTTTCCGTGATGGTGCTGGGTGAAGCAATACTCTTTTCTATTTCCTCGGAAATTTTACTAGCATTGCTTCAACATCGCAAAATTGATATACAAAAACTAAAAAAAAAACCAACGTGAGTTTGCAACATCTGAAAACTACCTAGTTTTGCAAACTTAACAAATTTGTAGATACCGTTGGATTCGTGACGAAAATCCCTTTCCATAGAGGTGCTGCATAAAGCAATACTCTTGAGGTTGCTATGAAAAACACAGCAAATCCGTGATGGTGGTAGGTGAAGCAATACTCTTTTCTATTTCCTCGGAAATTTTACTAGCATTACTTCAACATCGCCAAATTGATATACAAAAACTAGAAAAAACCAACGTGAGTTTGCAACATCTAAAACTAACCTAGTTTTGCGAACTTAGCAAATTTTTAGATACCGCTAAATTCGTGACGAAAATCCCTTTCCATAGAGGTGCTGCATAAAGCAATACTCTAGAGGTTGCTATGAAAAACACAGCAAAAACCAGTTTTTTTGGGCGTAAAAATTCAAAGCAATTTTCGAGGCCAAAAACGCTGTAACTTCTTAATTTTTTCGAATTTCGAAAAGTTTTAAGCATTCCGCAGTTCGAAATTCGAAGACGATCCGTAAAGTAAACAGAATTACCTAAAAATTCAAATTTTATTTTTTTTTTAAATTTTTTAGCCAAGGCTAACCCCTTATGAAAATTTTCAATTTTTGATGCGAAAAAATTTTTCGAGTTGAGTATACAGTTTTGACGATTATGGCAAAAAATTCGGTTTAGTGCAACTCCTATGTTTTTCCTTCAAGAAAAAAACTCAAAATCGCATGATCAATATCCGAAAAAAGCTAAAAAAGTCAACGTGAGTTTGAAATTGCTGTAACATCCTTAGTTTTGCCAACTTCACAACTCTGAGGACACCATTGGATTCGTGAAGAAAATCTCTTTCCGTAATAATGCTGCATGAAGCAATAATCTTTTCTATTTCCTCGGAAATTTTACTAGCATTACTTCAACATCGCAAAATTGATATACAAAAACTAAAAAAAAAACCAACGTTAGTTTGCAACATCTAAAACTTACCTCGTTTTGCGAACTTAACAAATTTTTAGATGTCGTTGGTTTTGCAAGGAAAATCCCGTTCTATAGTGGTGCTACATTGCAATACTCTAGAGGTTGCTATGAAGAAAAACCAACGTGAGTTTGCAACAACTGTAACCTCCTTAGTTTTGCGAACATGACAATTTTTTATACAGTTAAATTCGTGACAAAAATCCCTTTCTATAGAGGTGCTGAATAAAGCAATACTCTAGAGGTTGCTATGAAAAACCATTGCAAAAACCAGTATTTTTTGGGAGTAAAAATTCTAAGTCATTTACGAGACTAAAAACGCTGTAACTCCTTAATTTTTTCCAATTTCGAAAGATTTTAAGCATTCCGCAGTTTGAAATTCGAAGACAATTTTTAAAGTAAACAGAATTACTAAAAATTCTCATTTTATTTTTTTTGGCATTTTTTTTCAAAGGCTAACCCCTTATGAAAATTTTAAATTTTTGATGAAAAAAATTTTTTTGAGTTGAGTATACATTATTGACGATCATGGCAAAAACTTCGGTTTTGTGCAACTCCTATGATTTTCCTTCAAGAAATAAGCTCAAAATCGCATAATCAATATCTGAAAATGCAAAAAAATCAACTTGAGTGTGAAATTGCTGTAACATCCTTAGTTTTGCCAAATTCATAACTTTGAGGACAACATTGTATAGGGAAAGAAAATCTCTTTCCGTAATGGTGCTGGATGAAGCAATACCCTTTTATATTTCTTTGAAAACTGTACTAGTATTGCTTTGACATCGCATAACTGATATACAAAAATTAAAAAAAAAAACAACGTGCGTTTGCAACATCTGAAACTTACCCAGTTATGCGAACTTAATTTTTAGATACCGTTAAAATCGTGATGAAAATCCCTTTCCGCAAAGGTGCTGAATGAGGCAATACTGTCAAGTTTGCTATGAAAAACATAGTAAAAACCAATTGATTTTGGGCGTTAAAATTCAATGTCGTTTTCAAGGGCAACAACGCTGTAACTACTTCATTTTTTCGAATTTCGAAAATATTTAAGCATTTCGCAGTTCGAAATTCGAAGACGATTCGTAAAGTAAACAGAATTACTTGAAAATGCAAATTTAATTTTTTTTATTTTTTTTTTAGCCAAGGCTAACCTTATGAAACCTTAAACCTTAACCTTATGAAAATTTTCAATTTTTGATGCGAAAAAATTTTTTGAGTTGAGTATACAGTATTGACGATTATGGCAAAAAATTCGGTTTAGTGCAACTCCTAAGATTTTCCTTCAAGAAACAAGCTCAAATTCCGAAAAATGCAAAAAAATCAACATGAGTTTGAAATTGCTGTAACATCATTAGTTTTGCGAACTTCGAAATTCTGAGCACACCGTTGGATTCGTGAAGAAAATTTCTTTACGCAATGATGCTAGATGAAGCAATACTCACTTCTATTTCCTTAAAAACCTTACGAGTATTGTTTCAAAATTCTATAATTGATATACAAAAACTAAAAAAAAACCAACGTGAGTTTGCAACATCTAAAACTAACCTAGTTTTGCGAACTTTAAGATACCGCTAAATTCGTGACGAAAATCCCTTTCCGCAGAGGTGCTGCATGGAGCGATACAGTAAAAGTTGCAATGAAAAACATATTAAAAACCAATTGATTTTGGGCATAAACATTCAAAGTCGTTTTCAGGCCAACAACGCTGTAACTTCTTCATTTTTTCTAAGTTCCAAAAAATATTTAAGCATTCCGCAGTTCGAAATTCTAAGACGATTCGTAAAGTAAACAGAATTACTTGAAATTTCACATTTTATTTTTTTTGCATTTTTTTTTTTTTTTCAAAGGCTAACCCCTTATGGAAATTTCCAATTTCTGAAGCGAAAAAATTTTTCGAGTTGAGTATACAGTATAAGAGATAATGGCAAAAAATTCGGTTTAGTGCAACTCCTATGTATTTTCTTCAAGAAAAAAGCTCAAAATCGCATAATCAATATCCGAAAAATGCTAAAAAATCAAAGTGAGTTTGAAATTGCTGTAACATCCTTAGTTTTGCGAACTTCACAACTCTGAGGACACCATTAGATTCGTGAAAAAATCTCTTTCCGTAATGGTGCTGCATGAAGCAATACCCTTTTATATTTCTTTGAAAACTGTACTAGTATTGCTTTGACATCGCATAACTGATATACAAAAATTAAAAAAAAAAACAACGTGCGTTTGCAACATCTGAAACTTACCCAGTTATGCGAACTTAATTTTTAGATACCGTTAAAATCGCGATGAAAATCCCTTTCCGCAAAGGTGCTGAATGAAGCAATACTGTCAAGTTTGCTATGAAAAACATAGTAAAAACCAATTGATTTTGGGCGTTAAACTTCAAAGTCGTTTTCAAGGCCAACCACTCCGTAACTCCTTTATTTTTTCAAATTTCGAAAATTTTTAAACATTCCGCAGTTTGAAATTCGAAGACGATTCGTAAAGTAAACAGAATTACTAAAAATTCGCATTTTATTTTTTTTGGCTTTTTTTTCAAAGGCTAACCCCTTATGAAAATTTTCAATTTTTGATGCGAAAAAATTTTTCGAGTTGTGTATACAGTATTGACGATTATGGCAAACAATTCGGTTTAGTGCAACTCCTATGTTTTTCCTTCAAGAAAAAAAGCTCAAAATCGCATGATCAATAAAATCAATTAATCAATAAAATTAAAATTGCTGTACCATCCTTAGTTTTGCGAACTTTAAAACTCTGAGGACACAGTTGGATTCGCGAATGGTTCTGGACGGGACAATACTCTTTTTTATTTCCTTTAAAACGTTACTAGTATTGCTTCCTCAACGCATGAATGATATCCAAAAAGGTAAAAAAAATCCAACGTGAGTTTGCAACTGCTGTAACTGCGGTCCATGGGAAGTATACCCGACCCCAACATGTACTCCAAGGAGATTTTATCTAGAATCGTTTAAATAAATCGTTTCTAAGAGATACAACCAATAGTTTAGTTTCTATTGAGATTTAAATATTTTTAGAACGTGTGGAAAGGTCCTTTGGCTTGTACTGAAATTTCAAGAAACCACATATCATATTCCGCTCGCTCATCACCGAAGACATGGCATACAACATAATACGCGAATCAGGGAAGTGAACGCTGCATGGTATTTGGCAAATCCAAACAACACAAAGGAATGGAAACCAATCACTTTGAAAGAGATTAATGCTTTTTTGGCTATTATTTTGTATGCTGGGCTCACTTAATCGAATAGTGAACCTATTGAAGAGTTATAGGGTCCATTATCACTAAATCGTTTGAAGTGCATAAAACAACGCCTTAGATGCGACAATGGAAATACGCAACAGACAACAACAAAACTGCGGCTATTGATGATATTTGGCAGCAGCTTACACTCCGCATGATGCAGTGACCGTTGATGAGCAGTTATTCTCATACAGAGGGCGCACCGGCTTTACACAATACATTCCATCGAAGCTTGCAAGTACGGTATAAAGATATGGTGGTTGCGCGACTCCAAATCATTTTATCCTATCAAAGGAATGATTTACTATAGGAAATTGTCTGACCAGGCACGAGAGGTAAATCAAGGGCAGAATGTTGTACTTTAGCTTTCGAAGATATATTTGAATACAGGCCGCACAATATATGCCGACAATTTTTTCACAACTTTGGATTTGGCGTGTTCTTTGATCAGGAAGAAAACCGCATATGTTGGATCAGAGGGCTTGAATAAGACATGTGTGCCTCGGGAATCCCAAAAAAAATCATATGCGTCCTGTCAACAGCACATTGTTGGCCTTCAACGAAGACTATAAAGCACTATGTTCAATACCGCATACCCAAGGATACGGAACGCAATGAAAGCATTTGATGTAAAGGTTAGAAAAAGCTATTCTAATGTTCAAAAGCGGAACAACTACATAAATTTATTCTTTTTAGATATTAGCAAGACCGGGAGAAGGAGTTGCACCGTAGTTTGCGTCCAGAACGAACAGACCGTCGCCTATGCTGTTCAGAGTACGGAAAAGTAGGGCCTATTGCCATTCTCATTGCCACAATCCAGTTTGTGCAGAGCATACAACACTTATGCATCGATGCTACACCTGCACAGATAATACGTTGGACGAGGGACAATCGACACAACAACAAGGCTTTTTTATTATAAAACACGTAAAAAATATATAATGATATATACATAAAAAATGTTCTAACATTCATTATACATGTATAATTTGTAAATAATAATAAATCAAAAAAAAAAAATTAAAAAATGCGTTTTCATATAAAATTCCATACAAAAAGAACAGGGTACCTTTGGACCTTGTACTTCGTATAAGGGCAAAGGATGAATCAACCGTCGCAGGGTTAAAAAATATCCTAGTCGCTTGGTATATACTCTCAATCCGCAAAGAAAGTATCATTTCGTACGTTTTAGTACTTAAATGTACAATTTCCAAAAAAAATTCTTCTAGTCACCCAATATATACCGCCAAGGTGTTTCTGTATAATAAATTTCAGAGCTCTGGCTCAATTCTTAAGGAAAGCACTTTTTTTACGTTTTATTACTTAAATGTACGATTTTAAAAAAATCTTCTACTCTCCCAATAGCAGTAGTTGTGCCTACACGTCAAATTTCAGAGTTATAGCTCAGTCCGTAAAAAAACTACCAAATGGTAGCAATTGCGTTACAAAGTACGTTTTCTCCCGTTTCCAGTACTATTTTTTTTTTAATTTTTCTTTCCACCCTCATTATTTAATAACAGATCCATTTAAAGCCAAATTTAGTTGTAGCTTTACCCGTTCGCTCTGTGTAAAGTTAACTCGTTTTGTACCTTTTTGATACTTTTTTCAATTCCTAAATGTAAAAATTTCCCAAAACTCTGTTACTCATTCAATTTTGGTTGGCAAAGTGTACTTAAGTTCAAAAAATTTACAAGAAAAGTACCAAGTAGTACCAATTTCGGTACTAAATGTACAATTTCTCCCTATTCTGGTACAATTTTGTGCATGTTTTTTTTTACCAAGCCTTATTATCTTCAGACGCTCTTTAATTTGGTCGCCCAAAATTTCTCATAAGACTAGGCCATTTGGTAGGGTTAGGTTAGGTAAGAATGGCAGTCAATTTCCAAACATACTCACTTAGACCATTTAAAAAACTTTGCTAGTATTGCTTAAACATCGCATAATTGCTATTTAAAAATTAAAAAAAAACCAACGTGAGTTAGCTTTTGTTGTAACTTCCTTAGTTTTGCGAACTTTGAGTTGTGTTTACAGTATTGAAGATTATGGCTAACAATTCGGTTTAGTGCAACTCCTATTTGTTTTCTTCAAGAAACGAGCTCCAAATCGTATAATCAATATCCGAAAAACGTAAAAAAAATCTAAGTGAGTTTGAAATTGCTGTAACGTCCTTAATTTTGCGAACTTCACAACCGTTGGATTCCTGAAGAAAATCTCTTTCCGACACGATACTGGATGAAGCAACTGTACTAGTATTGCTTCAACATCGCATAATTGATAACCAAAAATTCAAAGAAACCAACGTGAGTTTTAAACTGCTGTAACTTCCTTAGTTTTGCGAACTTAACCATTTTTAATGCATAAAGCATGTTGTAAAGGTTGCAATGAAAAACATTGTAAAATCTAATTTTTTTGGGCGTAAAAATTCAAAGTCATTTTCCTGGCCAAAAACGCTGTAACTCCTTAATTTTTTTGAATTTCGAAAAATTTTAAGCATTCCGCAGTTCGAAATTCGAGGACGATTCATAAAGTAACAGAATTACTTAAAATTTCACATTTTATTTTTTTTTTTTGCATTTTTTTGCCAAGGCTAACCCCTTATGAAAATTTTCAATTTTTTATGCGAAAAAATGTTTCGAGTTGAGTATACAGTTTTGACGATTATGGCAAAAAATTCGGTTTAGTGCAACTCCGAAGTTTATCCTTCAAGAAAAAAGCTTAAAATCGCATAATCAATATCCGAAAAAAGCTAAAAAATCAAAGTGAGTTTGAAATTGCTGTAACATCCTTAGTTTTACGAACTTACGAACTTCAAAAACGGAAAATCTCTTTCCGTAATGGTGCTGGATGAAGCAATACTCTCTTCTATTTCCTTGAAAACTTTAAGAGTATTGCTTCCAAATCGCATAATTGATATCCAAAAATTCAAAAAAGCCAACGTGAGTTTGCAACTGCTGTAACTTCCCCAGTTTTTCAGGCACCGTTGGATTTGTGACGAAAATCCCTTTCCGTAGAGGTGCTACATGAAGCGATACTGTTAAGGTTGCTATGGAAAACATAGCAAAAACCAATTTATTTTGGGCGTAAAAATTCAAAGTCGTTTTCAAGGCCAACAACGCTGTAACTCCTTCATTTTTTCGAATTTCCAAAAATTTTAAGCATTCCGCAGTTCGAAATTCGAAGACGATTCGTAAAGTAAACAGAGTTACTTGAAATTTCACATTTAATTTTTTTTGCATTTTTTTTCAAAGGCTAACCCCTTATGAAAATTTTAAATTTTTGATGCGAAAAAATTTTTCGAGTTGAGTATACAGTATTGACGACTATGGCAAAAAATTCGGTTTAGTGCAACTCCTATGTTTTTTCTTTAAGAAACAATCTCAAAATCGCATAATCAATATCCAAAAAACGCTAAAAAAATCAACGTGAGTTTCAAATTGTTGTACCATCCTTAGTTTTGCGAACTTCAAAATTCTGAGCACACAATTGGATTCGTGAAGAAAATCTCTTTCCGTGGCGGTGCTGGAAGAAGCAATACTCTTTTCCATTTCTTTGAAAACTGTACTAGTTTTGCTTCAACATTGCATAATTGAATACTGTAAAGGTTGCTATGAAAAATATTCCAAAAACCAATTTTTTTTTGGTCGTAAAAATTCAAAGTCGTTTTCAAGGCCAAAACGCCGTTGGATTCATGGGCCTGGGCCCACTCTGACCATAATACGGTCCTGCAGGCGGAGATCCGAGCGATCACGGAATGCGTGAGGTGGTGTGTTGCTGACGCGAGGATGTCGACAGTAAAATTGCCATAAGGGCAATAACAACCAGGGTGGTAAGGTCACGAATAGTCTTCCAGTGTAAGAAGAAGATTAACGCCTTCTCTGAGGATGGCAAAATCCGCATCGTTTGGGTGCCGGACCATAACGGAGTACGGGGAAATGAAAAGGCAGACGATTTGGGGGTGAAGGCCAGAGGACTGCCGTCAATAAACTTGGTTAACCCGAAGCCTTTCGGGTCGACGCAGTCCGAGTTAAGGGGTGGGCGACGAATGCGCATGCAACTTTGTGGGTAGGACGGCGAAAATCCTATGGGGGCATCCAGATTGTGAGAACGCGACACATATGGCTACGAGCTCACTAAGTTAACGGATAGTTTAGGATATACAACCATTTTAAGTTTTCCAAGTGAAATTTCGATTTTTCATGGATTTTTGATGGAGTCACGAATTAAGGTCCATTTCCCTTCACAACGCATAGTTTAAGAGGTACAGCCATTTTAAGTTTTCCAAGTGAAATTTCGATTTTTCATGGATTTTTGATGGAGTCACGAATTAAGGCCCATTTTCCTCTACGACGCATAGTTTGGGAGATACAGCCATTTTAAGTTTTTCAAGTGAAATTTCGATTATTCATGGATTTTTGATGGAGTCACGAATTAAGGTCCATTTCCCTCTACGACGCATAGTTTAGGAGATGCAGCCATTTTAAGTTTTCCAAGTGAAATTTCGATTTTTCATGGTTTTTTGATGGAGTCACAGATTAAGGCCCATTTCCCTCTACGACGCATAGTTTGGGAGATACAGCCATTTTAAGTTTTTCAAGTGAAATTTCGATTATTCATGGATTTTTGATGGAGTCCCGATTTAAGGCCCATTTCCCTCTACGTCGCATAGTTTAAGAGATACAGCCATTTTAAGTTTTCCAAGTGAAATTTCGATTTTTCATGGATTTGTGATGAAGTTACGATTTAAGGCCCCTTTTCCTCTACGACGCATAGTTTGGGAGATACAGTTATTTTAAGTTTTCCAAGTGAAATTTCGAATTGATGAATTGATAAAGTCACGATTTCCCTCTAGGACGAATAGTTTAGGAGATACAGCCATTTTAAATTTTCGAATTAAGGCCCATTTTCCTCTACGGCGCATAGTTTAGGGGATACAACCATTTTAAGTTTTCCAAGTGAAATTTCGATTTTTCATGGATGTTTGATGGAGTCACGATTTAAGGTCCATTTCCCTCTACGACGCATAGTATAGGAGATACAGCCATTTTAAGTTTTCCAAGTGAAATTTAAATTTTTCAATCGGTGCAGCAAGTGATAGCATGGGTAGGGCATGCGGGGAAGATAAGAAGACGTTGGAGCATTTTCTTCGTCATTGCCCGGCTTTCGCGTCCAACAGATACCGGTACTTAGGTGGAGACACACTATCAGACATGGATCAACTCAGGGGAGTGGTATTGAAAATAGTTTTTAGAGCGCGTAACAAGCCGATTACTAGCTTAAGTGTATGTCCATAGTGGCATGGGACGGATTAACAACTGCGTCCTCTTTTCAACCTAACCTAGGTTATGCCAAAAGGTATTCTGTAACTTACTTCCTTGCTTTTATTCCAAATAAAAAACACCAATATTATCTTGTTTTTTATATTCCTTTAATGTTTTCTTTATTAGTTTAATAATTTGGTTGTTGTTTTTATTAATTGTTTTACATATTATTTCCCTTCATTTGTTGTTAGTATTATTATTATTATTATTATTATTTTTAGTTAAGTTTATTTATAAATTTAATATAATTTGTTTTTTATATATATTCTCATACTTCATTTAGTTTATTTAATGATTTCAACTAACATTTTTTATTATATTTATATATACTCTTATATCTGTTTTCTTTTTGTTGTTTTTTTTTTAATTATTTTTTTTTTACTTTTGCATGAATGTAATTGAAGATTTTGCATTTTGTGTTTTTGGGGGGGAGGAGGAGGTTTAAGTTATCCTTTGTTACATACTTTCCGCAATGACAAATAATTTTAAAGGAAATATTCTCTCTTTATATATAAAATGCAATAACATGGATTTAGTTTTTTTGTCCTTATTTTTTCTTCTTGAAAGGTGTTTATGTTCTGGGTGATTCATTTGAAAATTGTGGAAATTTTTTCGTTTTGTTTAATTTTTGTTCTCGGATTTTCAGTGTTCCAATTGCTTAGTTGTGTTGGTGAGTGTGAATGGGATTTATTTTTATTTTTAATTTTTTCCTTATGGCCTCTCAATAAATGCAGGGTATGGCATTTTTTTATGGAAGTAAAATTTTGTGGATTTGTATGTATAATATATGTGGAAGAGGCTTATCCTTTTCTTTTTCTTAACAAATGTGTGTGTTTTTCTTATGGTGGGGTGGGGTTGGATGTAGTGTAGTGTGTGGTTTACTGATTTTTAAGGTTTCAAGTTTTTTTATTACATTTCTCAATACTTAACAAACAATGCAAATAACATTTTATTATTTTTATCAATTTATTTTTTTTTACTATTATAAATAATTTTTTTCTCCAATATTATCCATTTTTTAGGTTTATTATGATTTTTTTTATATAATTGTTTAAAATAATATTTTTTTATAATTTAATATTAGTTTTGCATATTTTTTTTTTTTGTAAATTTCGTTTCCGTTTTATTCAAATACCACTTATTTATATATAAATTTTTTAATGTAAATAGGTTTGTATTTTTGTTTTTAATATATATAACACATACATATATACTATTTGTTATATGCCATAGTTGCTTATTTTCGTTTTTTTTATCTGCCTTTGTGTAATTTATATTTTTAAATTATTTTTTCTATAAAGAAATTAATTTCTAAATTATTTTTAAAAGAAATATATATTCCCTTTATGTTGCATTACGAACACAAAACTTTTGGTTTCTTTAAAAATTTGATTTTAAATTATTTTTTAATTTTTTTTTGAAAATATATTTTTTTTTTTTTGGTTTTCGTTATAATAGTTAATATATATATATATTGTAATTTTGTTTTTTTTTTTTTTATTTAATATAGTTAATATACAAAGATATACATTCATATAGAGCTATCATGAAATAGTTAGTTTTTGTTTCATATTTTAGAAAAAAAAAATGTTTTCATAAATTTTACACATATATAGGTTTGTATTGTTATCATAACAACATAGGGTATGAGTGGTGAGTAAATTACTTTATTTTATATAAGACAAGTATAAAGATTTTGACATCGCCTAAAAATTCCTAAGAGTTTTGTATTTACTTGTATGGGTATACATATAGCAAATAATCTAAAAAAGAGTTTAGGTTGGGTTAGGTTGGAAAATGGTTGAAAAAAGGGTGCCCCATGTCACTATCGACATTCACCTAAGCCAGTAATCGGCTTATTGTGCGATCTAAATACTAAAAAAGAAATCAAGAAACAAAAAAAAAACGTCTACCTTACTATCAATATTTAAACCAAAAAAAATAAAAACTAAGTAAGTTCGGCCAAATCTTATATACCCTCCACCATGGATCGCATTTGTCAAGTTCTATGCGCGGTATCTCTTTTTAGGCAAACAAAGAATTTTGAATAAGAACTGCTATGCTATTGCAGTTATATCAAGTAAAAGTCCGATTCGGACCATAAATTAATGCTGAACAATGTATTGGGTTGCCCAAAAAGTAATTGCGGATTTTTTAAAAGAAAGTAAATGCATTTTTAGTAAAACTTAGAATGAACTTTAATCAAATATACTTTTTTTCTAAAGCAAGCTAAAAGTAACAGCTGATAACTGACAGAAGAAAGAATGCAATTACAGAGTCACAAGCTGTGAAAAAATTTGTCAACGCCGACTATATGAAAAATCCGCAATTACTTTTTGGGCAACCATAGAAGTCATTGCGTAATATTCTGTTCATTCGGGAGCTGTATCAAGCTATTGATCGATTCAGACCATATTAGACACGTATATTGAGAGAAGCCGTTGTACAAAATTTCTGCCAAATCGGATGAGAATTGCACCCTCTAGAGGCTCAAGAAGTCAAGATCCCAGGACGGTTTATATGACAGCTATACCAGATTATGAACCGATTTGAATCATGCTTAGCACAGTTGTTGGAAGTGATACCAAATCACCACGTGCAAAATTTCAGCCAAATCGGATGAGAATTGCGCCCTCTAGAGCCTCAAGAAGTCAAGATCCCAGATCGGTTTATATGGCAGCTATATCAGGTTATGGACCGATTTGGACCATATTCGACACAGTTGTTGGAAGTCATAACAAAACATCTCATGCAAAATTTCAGCCAAATCGGATAGGAATTGCTCCCTCTAGCGGCTCAAGAACTCAAGATCCAAGATCGGTTTATGTGGCAGCTATATCAGGTTCTATACCGATTTACGCCATACTTAGTGCAGTTATTGGAAGTGATGCCAAAACAACGCAAAAATTTCAGCTAAATCGGATATGAATTGCGCCCTCTAGTGGCTCAAGAAGTTAAGAACCCAGATCGGTTTATATGACAGCAATGTCATGTTATGAACCGATTTGAATCATAATGTATTGGGTTGCCCAAAAACTATTACAAAACATCTTGTGCAAAATTTCAGCCAAATCGAATAAGAATTGCGCCCTCTAGAGGCTCAAGAGGTCAAGAACTCAGATCGGTTTATATGACAGCTATGTCGGATTGAACCGATTTGAACCATAATTGGCACAGTTCTTAGAAACTATAACAAAACATCTTATGCAAAATTTCAGCCAAATCCAGTAAGATTCCTTCTTCTAGTGGCTCAAGAAGTCATGATCCCAGATCGGTTCATATGGCAGCTATATCAAAACATGGACCGATTTGGCCCATTTACCGACCTACACTAATAAAGAGTATTTGCGGAAAATTTCAAGCGGCTAGCTTTACTCCTTCGAAAGTTAGTGTGCTTTCGACAGACAGACGGACGGACGGACAGACGAACGGACGGACATGGCTAGATCGACTTAAAATTAAATGACGATCAATAACATATACACTATATGGGATCTCAGACTCATATTTCGAGGTGTTACAAACAGAATGACGAGATTGGTATACCCCCCATCCTGTGTAGTGTAGTTAGGAAAAAATTTTATCCTAATATATATTCGGCAGAAAATATGTTTCGCTCAAAAAATCCGATTAGTAAAACCTGGTTTTTTTTTAGAGGATATGTAGACTTTTCTGTGCCACTGTAAGTAAGTTAGACCGTGCTGAACTTTGGATACCCATGACCATGATGATTCACTTTTAATATCCTTTTTAGTTTTTAGTTTTAACTATATACCATATCGATTTCATATCCAAATATTGACCGATCTGGTCAGATTTTGGTTAATTCGGAATGTGTCAACTACAGAGGAATAAGTTTCCTCCCCATTGCATACAAGATACTCTCTAGCGTATTGTGTGAAAGACTAAAACTTAGAGTCAAGCAGATAATTGGGCCTTATCAACGCGGCATTAGGGCTGGAAAATCCACCCTAGACCAGATATTCACACTGTGCCAAATCCTGGAAAATACCCGAGAAGGACAAATCAACACCTACACCTACAACAAAGGTTGCCAGGTTTTGCGAGGGAATAGCTTTGGTTAAGTTACAGTGGCTGTCTGTTTCAGGCTCACTTGCTGTTCTTTGTGGTATCACTTTAGCGATATTTATAAAGCTTTTGGTGGGAATCGTACCCACGATTTCCGCACTGGCAACTCAGCTCCCGAGTGATATAATGAGGGGTTAAAGTCCATATACTGATTTATCAAGTAGCTCTCTTATAAACCAATCAAACTGTCTGTAGGGCTTCTTATACATTATGGTTGACATTTTTTATGTTGCTTATGCCAAAGATTTCCAAGATCCATGCCAAAGATCCGAATGGGTTCATAATCTGAGAAAGCACAAAGTTTTGGGTCCATGGAATGGCATAATATCCATTACACCTATCACTCATTGACACAGGGTGAGTTAATAAGACATGCTCATCTTTGTGTCAGTTTATGAATTTTTGTGTTCAAAATAATGCAAATGCAAATTTGCCCATGAACATACCATTAAGGTACTGCGACAAACTTCTCACATAACAATGAGTGCTGATCAAGTCTGAACAGTGTGCCACAGTGTGACACCTCTTTGTGGAGAATGTTATAGATGTCTGCCATACCAAATTACCATTTGGTAGCTCACAAATGCCGCCAGCATTAGGAAGGGATAACCACCGCTGAACATTTTTTCTGATGTTCTCGGCAGTATTCGAACCCAGGCGTTCAGTGTCATAGGCGTACATGCTAACCTTTACGCTATGTTGGCCTCCTTATACATGCCACAGATTTAAATTTTAAGAAAATTACTATGGACCACATGAGGCCACCGTAGCGCAAAGGTTACCATGTCCGCCTATGACGCTGAACGCTTGGGTTCGAATCCTGGCGAGACCATCAGAAAAAAAATTTCAACGGTGGTTTTTCCCCTCCTAAAGCTGGCAACATTTGTGAGGTGTCGCACTGCGGCACGCCGTTCGGATTCGGCTATAAAAAGGAGACCGCTGATCATTGAGCTTAAAACTTGAATTGGACTGTACTCATTGATGTCTGAGAAGTTTGCTCCTGTTCCTTAGTGGAATGTTCATGGGCAAAATTTGCATTTCCTATGGACCACATTTGCTATGGACCATATTTGCTATGGACCAATATTTGCTATGGACCATATTTTCTATGGACCATATTTCCTATGGGTATTACAATTCTCTCAACCAAATGTCAGCTAAAAAGATTAAAAATAAGACTTCTAGGGGGTCTTTATGGGCCCCTAATCTCAGCTAAATAGGTTAAAAATAAGCCCCTCTATGGGCTCAAGGCCCTTAATATTAGGCTCAGGAAGATAAATCGGAGTATCGGCATATATGGAAAGTATAAGGAAAAGTGGACCAATGGTTACCATACCAGCTTGAGGAGATGATTACAAAAAAACCAACCATTTGTCTGTTTCAATGAGTTGGGATGGAAAAAAACTGGAGGAGATGATGACAAAAAAACCAACCATCTGTCTGTTTCAATGAGATGGAATGACAAATACTGCGATTTCGAGATATATATGTGCCTATATCACAAGTGGACCCATTTGAACTATAGGTGGCACCGACATAAGAGGGGCCAATACTTAAATATATATTTTTTTTAAATTATTTTTTTTTATTTTATTAATTTTATTAAAGTCTTGTGTAAAATACATTTTCTGTGCAGACTATCAATAAGTGGACCTATATTTGGCAGCGATATGGGAGGAGATTATAAGAGTTATGTATCTGCAATTTCATTTCAACAGCATGAAAAATGCCACTAAGCGGTCTCATATGTATTAATAGATAGGCACAGTTACGAATGCTGCGGATGCATAGTCTTCGATGGTACATGGGGTAGTATAAGTAATTTTAATAGATTTGTCTATCATGTTACTTATACCACCCCATGAACTATGTCTTATAGCAAAGACCGTGTTGGAAATTAAGATGTATCAGACATGCACTATGACGGCCACAAGGTGACATAATCAAATACGCCAGTGAATGGAAGCAACGAGCAACCTGACGACACCCCAGTCAATTATTTTTTATCCAGTTATTTTCGAAACCTACAAATCGTGAATAGAGCTTAAGACTCCAGCAACAATCGTAATAATATTGTGATTAGGAACAGTGTTGCCACTGAAGACAATTATTTCCTACCAATATTTAAGAAAAATCCTACCAAACCCGACCAAAACCTACCAAATGTTTCTACAAAAATTTCCAAAACTGGGGTATATGATTTTATATGCACCACCGAAGAGTTGGCCATTTAGCATTCCATTTGGAGCATATTAAACAATTAATTTTCAAGGCCTACACAGGCTAGATCGTCGTTATTTATATGGGATTCAGACATGTCCATCTGTTTGTTGGTTGAAATCACTCTTCAGCCTTAAATTCAAAGATGGCCTAGTTCATAAAGACGTATTTTGCCCCGTTTTCAATGAACAACCGTGTCGACTTTGGATAAAGCAATCTACCGATTTAAGTGTTTGAGCCCGGAAATATGTTTTTACTTCCCATTTTCGCCGTTACAGCGAGATGCATGTACCGTTCAACTTTTGAGTATAGATTACATTTTACCATATTTGTATGCAGCTCCCATAAAGCCCTGTTTTCCGACTGAAGGCATTGAACTCACAACAGCCGCATTTTATATCCAGAATTTACAAAGTTTGGAAGATATCCATTAACACTCGTACCAGCAGTTATGGCAGTTTTCTTGAAATTAGAAGCTATGAGAGCCTTTGTAACACCCTTAGCCCCGCGCTATCCTTGGCTAAATTCTGCAGTCTTACACATCTGCACCCTTACACAGAAACGACGACGAAGTGAACTATTTTGTGTCATCCCCCGCGACTTTTTCGGTATTTAACATGGTATTTATGTTGGTAAAACCTAGCAAAAATTGAGGTCAGCCAACCAAGCTACCAAGGGATTAAGAAGCTACTAATTTTGGTAGGAACCTTCCACAACGGCAACATTGATTAGGAATACTTAAAGCAAATTTGTAAAGCAAGATGTTGCTGGAACATACCAACTTAAATAAATTTTTAAATATTTGTTGCATCTCCTGAATGAGGTAAGCCACAAAACTACTTACCATACCAATAGGTACTTGATATAGACCATACTAACAAAAATGTGTAAAAGAGATTGATGTCATTAATTGCTTATACAAATCTGTATAATCTCAGGTGAACTCAATGAAATGATTATTAATTTGTTTACCACAAAGCCATACTTCTGGAATATTTGCATATGAAAAAAAAAATGGTAATCACCTTCTGAGCTTGGTATTCTGAACTTGATAATCACCTCCCAACAACATCAAATCATAGCTTCAGTAATCCTTAATAATATTAATTTATATTGGGTTGCCCAAAAAGTAATTGCGGATTTTTTAAAAGAAAGTTAATGCATTTTTAATAAAACTTAGAATGAACTTTAATCAAATATACTTTTTTTACACTTTTTTTCTAAAGCAAGCTAAAAGTAACAGCTGATAACTGACAGAAGAAAGAATGCAATTACAAAGTCACAAAAATCCGCAATTACTTTTTGGGCAATCCAATAGTTTTTGTAACTTTCAAACACAATCAAATGAAACGCGTCCCATAGTGGTAGGTGTGTGTCTGTAGCTATCTCTGGCTTTCCTTTTCCATTTGTAAAGAAAAAATCTTCGAACATTGGGCTCGTCTCGAAAGAAAAAGAGAAACAAACGAAAACTCTTTAAGTTCGACTTGGCCTAACTTGATCATAGCCTGCGAATGATCGAAAACGGATCTGTGCTAAATATCAACACAGTTTCTGAATGGGTGACTTGGGGAGGTTGGAAACCAAGCACGGATCTAATTTGTTTTAATTTGGAAAAATTCAGGCTTATCCTGGTCTTCTCTCATCTTAAATGTGGAAACAAACTCTCCCCGCGGTGTCACCTAGCTAGCTAGCTTTAACAATCGTTAAAGGTAGTGAGCTAAAATGTGATAGGAGTTCATCTATAGCACGATAAAAAAATGGGTTGGGTTGTCGGGTTAGTAGCTCAATACACTGGAAACTTGAAGAGATTACTTTGAAAAAATAAGAAGATTAAAAAGAATCCCCCCCCCCCCCACGCCATCCCTACGTTGACGACTTCCGCAAACGTTTTAAGGACCATGATTCACGTATCTGCACGTGGAATGCCCGCACTGTTTGTAGAAAGAGTGCAGTATATGTTCTGACAAATGTATTGAAAAAACTACAGGGCAGATATTACCGCCATGCTAGAAGTGGATCGGGATGGGCTCCACAACTACACCGAGGAATGACGCCCTATATTATGGCCTCCAAGAAACTAGGCATGAATTTGGATTTGTGGTTAGTCGGAGACTAAAACACCTTGTCCCCAGGTTTACACCGGTGGATGAGAGGCTAGCTACTATTCGGATAAAGGCCAAGTTCTTCAACATCAGCCTTATTTGCGCCGATGCTCCGACGGAAGACAAGGACGAACAGGACGATTTGCACATATGCACTTGAAATGTCCGCACTGTTTATAGAGAGGACGCAGTATACGCACTGGCGAATGTAGTGGAGAAATACAGGGCAGACATTACTGCCGAGAAGTGATGCCCTATATTATAGCCCCCAAGAAACTAGGCATGAATTTGGCTGTGGATTTGTGGTTAGTCGGAGGCTGAAACACCTTGTTCCCAGGTTTACTCCTGTGGATGAGAGGCTAGCCACTATCCGGATAAAGGCCAAGTTCTTCAACATCAGCCTTATTAGCGTCCATGCCTCGACGGAAGACAATGACGAACAGGACGATTTGCGTATCTGCACCTGGAATGACCGCATTGTTTATAGAAAGGACGCAGTATACGCACTGGCGAAGTATTGGAGAAGTACAGGGCAGACATTACTGCCGAGAGGTGATGCCCTATATTATAGCCTTAATGAAAATAGGCATGAATTTGGTTGTGGATTTGTGGTTAGTCGGAGACTGAAACACCTTGCCCCCAGGTTTACTCCGGTGGATGAGAGGCTAGCCACTATACAGATAAAGGCCAAGTTCTTCAACATCAGCCTTATTTATGCTCATGTCTCGACGGAAAACAAGGACGAAAAGACCAGACTTGAAAGAGAATATGACCGCTGTCCCGCCCATGACATTAAAATCTTTCTGTTGAAAAATTTAGTCTACACGAAAAAACTTCCGATAAATGATTGAGGCTAATGGCCTTCGCCGCGGCAAAGAACATGGTAGTTAGCAGCACCAAATTTCAACATCGAAGGATCCACATGGCTGTCATCTAATCATTCAACCAGCATGTTATATGTACGGTCGATCCTAGGGGCAAACATCGATTCGGATCATTACCTTGTTGCAGCAAAGGTTCGCTCGTCTTAATGTGTCGAGTATAGTACGATCTGACAAAGCACGGAAGCTGGACATTTCAAAGCTGCAAAGACAACAGGTGGGAACAGCTTACTCCACACGCTGACCCAATTGCTGGAAGAAAGCACTCCCTGCCCGGATATTATAGCAGCGTAATGGTAAATCATTGCCCCCTCCATGAAAAGAGCCGCAACATCCGTATTTGGGTATCAAAAACCTCCCCCAAGGAACACATGCTACGACCAGATGTGCTAAAAAGCTACTGAAGCCAAGAATGCGGCATATAGGGCAACCTTACAGTCAGAAGCAATACGCCAGATGAATGTTAGTTATCGAGACCAAAGGAGAGAGGAAAAACGTATTTTCTGCAAGAAGAAAGAAATGGAAAAACATGAGTGTGGGCGAATGGAGATGTTCAGGAGCCAGAAGGAAGTCCGAAAATTCTATTAAAGAGTTAAGCATCAAACCGATGGCTATGGTACAGTCTCATCCTCCTGCAGAAACAAAGAAAGAAATCTGGTAACTGATACAGATAGCGTGTTGTGGATATGGAAAGAACACTTTTCCCAGATACTGGTATTCGATGATGGTGGCCAAGAGTATACCGCAGAAAAAGTCCCTGATGTTGGTATAGAATGTGTGCCACCTATTTAGAACAAGGTTCTTGTAGCAGTAACCCGGCTGAAAAACAATAAGACAGCAGGAGCCGATGGGTTGCTGGCTGATAAGGCGTATGCTTCAGCTCGTCTGCGCAATCTAGCTAGATGAACGCTTATCCGATGATTGGAACCTCAGCATACTATGTCCCGTACACAAAAAAGGGAACAAACCGGTATGTGTCAACTACAGAGGAATAAGTCTTATTTTCATTATACACAAAATACTATCAAGCATACTGTGTGAAAGAATAAAGTTCCAAGTCAACGAAATAATTGGGACTTATCAGTGTGGTTTTACAACTGCTAAATTCACAAGAGACCACATATTTACACTGCGCTATATTCTGGAAAAGACCCGTCTTTTCGTTGACAACAAAGCCACCTAAGGCAGCCCTATACGTTCAAAGGCATTTCAAGCCATTTCAGAGTTTGGTATTCCTGCAAAACTGATACGACTGATACGCTCCTCTGTTAAAATAGGAAAGAACCTCTCCGAACTGTTCAGTACCAAACAAGGGCAAGGGACAAGGAGACTGTCTATCATGTCATCTCTTTATTATCCTGCTGGAGAAGATTATACGAGAAGCATGTGTGAATAGGATTGGTTAAAGTCGGTTAAAGCCGACCTTTTGATAAACTACACCACATTGGTTATGCAGGCTAAATCGCTTTGGAATTTACCGTACATAATTTAGGCTTAGCTTAGGTGTATGCCCATAATGGCAAATTAACATCACCAACCTCTTTTCAAACCTACCTAACATAATTTAGGAGTCGTTTGGGAAATCGTTATATAAAATGTTGAGAAGATCGGTTCATAAATGCGCTTGCAAAAGCCCTAAAATTGAAAATCGGGAGATACATGTATATGGCAGCTATATCTAAATTTGAACGGATTTCTGTGAAATTCAACAGGAATGCCGGGAGTCTTAAGAGAATACTTGCTGCCAAATTTAATGAGAATCGGTGAACAAGTGACCACATTGTCGCAATATTAGTTCGAGATATATCTAAATATAAATATAATGCAATATATAGGAGATATATCTAAATCTGATCCGATCGGCCAAAATCCGAAAAATAGAAGAAAGTTTATTGTAAAATTTTGAGATGATAGTATGACAAATGCGCTTCCAATATATATATATATATATATATATATATATATATATATATATATATATATATATATATATATATATATATATATATATATATATATATATATATATATATATATATATATATATATATATATATATATATATATATATATATATATATATGGGAGCCATATCTAAATCAGTGCCCTTTTCTACCAAACTCACCAGTCATGTCGAAAGTTATAAGAGAAACCTTTGAGCAAAATTTCGTAAGAATCGGCAGACAAATGACGATATTATAACAGTAATTGTCCAAATCAGACGTACACATATTTGGTAGCTATTGATTTGATATAATCCAAAATAGGAAATTTATATCAAATGACAGATTTAAAATCAAAACCAATCCACCCATCCATTCTTTAGAGTATAGAAAAATAGCTCGATTGAATATATTTTCTTTCCAAGATGTGTCTATTATTATGGTGGCTATGGTTTTGCTTACAAAAATATCACGCGTTCAATGTGACACACATTATTCGACAAGATTTATTGGTTGCCCAAAAAGTAATTGCGAATTTTTAAAAAGAAAGTGAATGCATTTTTAATAAAACTTAGAATGAACTTTAATCAAATATACTTTTTTTTACAATTTTTTTCTAAAGCAAGCTAAAAGTAACAGCTGATAACTGACAGAAGAAAGAATGCAATTACAGAGTCACAATCTGTGAAAAAAATTGTCAACGCCGACTATATGAAAAATCCGCAATTACTTTTTGGGCAACCCATACTTTAATGAACTAGGTAGCGCATGATTGATATGATTTAATTTATAGCAATTATACGCTACCTGGAACCTTAATTTTAATTTTTAATTTCTATTTTATTACAACTACGAGTTTTTGGCGCATAGTTGACAGCTGACGCTGAATGTCATGTTGCGGCATGGGATGTCAATTTGTCAAATAATTCATGCTATTTGATTTGCGGATCAATCCTCCAACCTATTCTGTCAAATTTAACAATAGCTCTGCTGTGTATATTTCTTTTCCATGAGCGTATGATTCCAATTACGTATGATTAATATTATTTTATTGATAAAAATTATACACTACCTTGCCCTGTTGGCATTTGATGTGTGGCATTTTTGACCTAAAGTTGTAATTCATATGAATTTTTTATGGATCAATGATTTCTTTGTGACACACCCTGGTCTAATGGGACTAGATACCAAAACTATGGAAGTTGGATTATTTAAGGGCATTACTTAAACTCAAACTCCAAGCGAACAAGTTTTCATTCGAAACATAAATTTAAGCTAATTTTCTGCCAAAACAAGTAATTTTACTACTTCATAGCCTTCGCTTCAAACATTTTGTTTAAAAAATAACTCTTCTTAAAATTTCATAGACTTATCAATTTTTGTGAGTGTGTGTCTCCATTCTTAGACTAATAAAAAATGCTTGGACGACAAATTCAAAGATAGTGTTTTATACAGGTATGGGTTTTCTCTGAGTTTTATGCAAAAAAAAGTCCATGCCGATTGAGGCAACATCTATAGGAAGACCATGGCCGGTTTTAAGCATTTTTCATTTGACTTCATAGTACGTCTAAAAAGGTGTGCGAGTGATATGAAGTGATTTTCAAATTTTGATTTTCAATCTTTAGTTCAGTTCATAGCCTACGCTTCAAACATTTTGTTTTAAAAATAACTCATTTTCAATATCATAATCCTCACAAGTTTATATGTATATACCTTTTATAAGTATATCTTCATTCAGAATTATTGAAATTTGACTAAAAAACTGAAAAGTGATTTGCGCAGCTATGTGATTTGTGTATAGATGTGTAGTTACTCAATGAAATTACTTACAGACATCATTTTTTTACTGTGCATCATTTATTTAGGTAGGCGTATAAGTGATATTAATTCATTTTTATACCCTACACCACTGCTGTGGTACAGGGTATTATTATTAGTGAATTCGTTTGTAACACCCAGAAGGAAGAGAGATAGACTCATTGATAAGTATACCGATCGATCCAGAATCACTTTCTAATTCGATTTAGCTATGTCCGTCCGTCTGTCTCTTTGTCCGTCTATCCGTATTATTATGTGTACAAACTACAGGTCGCAATTTTCATCCGTTCGTCTTCAAATTTGATACAGGTATGTTTTTCGGCCTAGAGACAAAGCCTATTGAAATTGGAAAAAATCGGATCAGATTTGGATATAGCTCCCATATATATGTTCGTCCGATTTGCAGTAATAATGCAATAAAAAGGTCAATTGTTAACCGATTCTCTCGAAATTTGATAGGGAAGGGTTTTTTTATGACTCTCGACATTACTGGTGAATTTCATAGAAATCGGTTCAGATTTAGATATAGCTCCTATATATATGTTTGTCAGATTTTGGGCAATTTACAGTTTGAACATATTTGCTCGCCGAGGTCGATCAAAATTGGTTCAGAATTGAATATAGCTCCCACATTGTACTTATAGGGTAGGTGTAGAGTATTATACAGTCGGCACCACCCGACTTTTGCCCTTATTTACTGGTAAAAATTTGTTTTGAATTGGAGGTGATTTGTTTTCACAGTTCAACTTACAGGCCAAATGATTGATTGATTAAAATGGAGTAAATATGATGTTCATTCTTTTTGAACTCAAGATTTGAATTTTATGCCTTTTTTTAAGGAAAACAATTCATTCTTAATCGCTTCATAGCCTACCGTTCACACGTTTTGTTTAAAAAATAACTCATTTCTAAATATCATAGACCTAACAATTCGTTTAAAAGTATATATTTACTCTGAATATCATTCTATGATGACAACAAACCAAAAAAAGCAAGTAAGGGAAGGCAAATGTCGGGCGGAGCCGACTATATAATACCCTACACCACCGTGTCTACGTAAAACTTTTAATACATAAAACCTATGTGGAAATATAGTCAGACTTTCATTTTGCCTACCTATTGAGAGATCGAATAGAACCTTGCAAGATTTGCATACGATAGGATCTAAATTTTGGCCACTACAACCTGGGAGCCATATCTAAATTTGAACTGATTTTGTTGAAATTTTGTATACATACTAAGACTTCAAAATTAACACCTCACGTCAAATTTTGTGAAGATCGGACCAAAACTGGGGCTTCCACAGCCATAAAAGACCATATCGGATGAAAGATATATAGGGGAGCTATATCTAAACCTGAACCGATTTTGATGAAATTTCGTACATATATTTGGATGTCAAATAAAACACCTCACGCTGAATTTTGTAAAGATCGAACTAAATTTGTGGCTTCTATAGCCTTTAAAGGCCATATCGGATGAAAGATATATATGGAAGCTATATCTAAATCTGAACTGATTTCGTTAAAATTTTGTATGCGTAATAAGACGTCAATATTAACACCTCATGCTAAATTTTGTAGAGATCGGACAAAAATTGTGGCTTACTTAGCCATAAAAGGCCATATCGGATGAAAGATATATATGGAAGCTACATCTAAATCTGAACCGATTTTGATGAAAATTTGCACACAAATTGGAACGTCGAAAAAAATCTCACATGGAAAATTTTTTAGAGATCGGGCTCAAATTGTGGTCACTACGGCCTTAGAAGGCCATATCGTATGAAAGATATATATGGGAGCAATATCGAAATCTGAATCGATTTTGATGAAATTTTTCACACATATTGGGGCGTCAAGTAGAAAACCTTACGCTGAATTTTGTATTATAGATTAAAATTGTGGCTTCTACAGCCTTAAAAACCCATATCGGATGAAAGATATATTTGGGGGCTATATCTAAATCTGGACCGATTTTTACAAAAGTTCGCACACGTACTGGAGCGACAAATGGAACACCTCAAACTAAGTTTTGTGAAGATCGTACTAAAATTGTGGCTTCTACAGCCTTTAAAGGCCATATCGGATGAAAGTTATACATGGGAGCTATATCTAAATCTGAACAGATTTCGACGAAATTTTGCACACATGTAGGGACGTCAAATAAAATCTCCCAAAAAAAAATTTTGTAACGATTGGACTCAAATTACGACCTTAGAAGGCCATATCGTATGAAAGATATATATGGGAGCTATATCTAAATCTGAACCGATTTTGTTGAAATTTTGCACACATATTGGGGGGTCAATAGAAAACCTCACGCTCAATTTTGTGCAGATCGGACTAAAATTGTGCCTTCTACAGCCTTAAAAGACCATATCGGATGAAAGATATATATGGGAGCTATATCTAAATCTGAACCGATTTCGACGAATATTTGCACACATATTGTTACGTAAAATAGAACACCTCATGCCAAATTTTGCCAAGATCGGAACTAAATTGTAGCTACTTCAACCTAAAAGAGCCATATCGGATGAAAGATATATATGGGAGCTATATCTAAATCTGAACTGATTTTTATGAAATTTTGCACACAAATTGGTCGAATAAAAAGTTCTTGGACCAAAAAAAGGAATTGTGCAAAATTTTTTACCTTGATCACAAGAATACATGAACAGACAGACGGACATAGCTTAATCGAGTCAGGAAGTGATTCTTAGCTCATCGGTATACTTATCAATGGGTCTAGCTCTTCTCCTTTTTAGTGTTGCAATCAAGTGCACAAAGTTATAATACCCTGTACCACAGTGGTGCTGTAGGACCTAAGTCCGGCAATCCAATGACGGTACTTTGGCAATACCGCCTGGTATTATTTTGTTCGCGTCATTGGCAAAGATTTTTAATACCATTTGGTATCAATTCAATACCAGACAAAGGAGGCTATTAAGAATTGACGGCGACACATATGAATTCTTGTAAACGCGCCAGAAGTGTTGTTGAGCTTTGTACTTAAAATGTGGACGCCATTATAAAATATTTGTTAAAAAAATAAATAGATGTTCAAATGCTCGAAAGCAGTAAAAATGGAACTAGTACAAATTCCAAAGACATTTTACATCAAAAACTTTATTGTCTCTTGTGTGGAAAATGATGCTGTGTTGGTATTTTCATATCAAAATCACTTCTGGCAATCAATGGATATGGAGTCAATTTCGTGAATACAATGAATTGAGGTTGGTCACGGTGTAACAATAATTTTTGTAATTATTAACAACATATTCGAAATAAAATTAGATTCGAATGATTTTTTGGGTTTATATTTAAATAATCACGTTTGGTACTAAAACCAATAACAGATTGGTATTAAAACAAATACCAATTCGGTAATAAGGTTAGTACGAAACGGTACTAATCGTTTTATCTTTCATCCATACCATCCGGTATTGGTTCTGTACCACACGGTGCTGCTTTACTATCAATACCGTATGGTATGTTGCTCTACTATCAATACCGTATGGCATTAAAATGAGCACGTTTGGTATCAACTTTTCTCTGGGTGTATAAGTGTTCTTAATTGATTTTCAAATTTTGCTTTCAACTATGAAGTTTAGGTAGAAGCTTTTCCCACTAAAAAACAAATATTCGGATCCTGATCATAGCCTTAACTTCACACATTTTGTATAAAAATAACACTATAAAATATCAAAGACTTGACATTGTTTTACCAATTCTATTTTTATTCAACCAACTTCTTTTGGAGGATGGATATTATAGGCTAACTTATATAGAAGATATCGTCTCATTGAGTATAAAAATTTTTTGGATTTTATGAACAACTTCTTTTGCAGGAAAGATATTTTAGGTCAACTTATATAGACTTATAGATTTCGTTTCGTGGCGTATGATAAATTTTAGTAGGTAGGATAGGACAAGAAGCGTATGAATGTTATGGAACTGATCTAAGAAATGGATCTGGATCTATGGATCTAAATATTGACTTTTACCAAGAAATACCAAACATGTTTAGTCGGTTCGTAGCCAATGCTTCAAACATTTTATTTACAAAAATAGCTCTTTACAAAATATCATAGACCTAACACTTCTTCGTTGCGTATGCTTAAAGTTTAATACAATGGCCAAAGAAGGAATATGAGTGATATTAATTATGTTTTTTTTTTATTAAATTCATAATTAGATTTTTTCCAAAGAAATTCCAAGTATTTTTAATCGGTTCATAGCCTACGCCTCATACATTTTGCTTAAAAATAACTCTTTACAAAATAACATAAACCTAGCCATTATTTTATGATCATATCTTCATTCTCATCTTTGTTGAAATTGCATAAAAAAACTAAAAAAGACGGTTCAACATTCAGAAGCAATATTTGTCGGGGGAAGTTGGTAATTTTGGAACATGTCCTTTTGTTGCGTATGATTAATTTTAATACAATGGACAAAGAAGGCGTATAAGTTATGTTAATAGATTTTTCATATGAGGATTTTAACTTTAGCTCAATTTTTTTTCAACGAAAAATAAACGTCGGCTCATAACCTACAATACAAACATTTCGTTTTAAAAATAGCTCTCTATGGAATTTTCTGAACCCATATCAATTCTTTTATAAACTAATCTGTATTATTAACATTGTTGAAACAGAACAATTTTTTAATGACTCCACTTACAGGACATTTCATATCATGGCATGGCGTATGATTAATTTTAATACAATAGACGAATTAGGGGTATGAGTGATACATCATTAGTTTGTTAAATGTATACTACCATAGAAAAAACGTTCTTAAACCAATCAATTCCTGCACTACAAACATTTTGTTAAAAAAATAACTCCTTACAAAATATCATAGACCAAACAATTCATCTTAAACTTCGTTCTCTACTTCACCGAAACTGCATACGAAGACAACGAACAAGAAATGAAGTAGGCGTATTAGTGATATTAATTGAAATTTTGTTTTGGTGAATCATTTTAGGAAATTAATTACAATGATCATAAGGAACAGTAAAGTTTTTTTAATGACTCCACTTACAGAACATTTCATTTCAAGGCGTATGATTAATTTTAATACAATGGGCAAATTAGACGTATGAGTGTTACAAAAATAGTTTGCTTAATTGATACTACCATAGAAAAAACGTTCTTAAATCGATCAGTTCCTACACTACAAACATTTTGTTTAAAAAAATAACTCGCTACAAAGTATCATAGACCAAACGATTCATCCTTAACCTCGTTCTCTACTTCACCGAAGAAAACGAACAAGAAATGAAGTAGGCGTATTAGTGATATTAATTGAAATTGAAATTTTGTTTTGGTGAATAATTTTTGGAAATTAATTACAATGATCATAAGGAACAGCAAAGTTTTTTTTTAATGAATGTATTTAATTTGATGGCGTATGATTAATTTTAATACAATAGACGAATTAGGTGTATGAGTAATACATCATTAGTTTGTAATATTCATACTATCAGACAAAAAAACGTTCTTAAACCAATCTGTTCCTATACTACAAACATTTTTCTTAAAAAAATAACTCGTTACAATGTATCATAGACCAAACGATTCATCTTAAATTTCATTCTCTACTTCACCGAAAGCGCATACGAAGAAAACGAACAAGAAATGAAGTAGGCGTATTAGTGATATTTATTGAAATTGAAGTAGTATGATTCAACGAACTTTATGTTCGCGATCCATGGTGGTGGTTTTAGAAGATTCGAAGATCCGAACGAATTTACGAGATATTATAACCACCACCATAGAAATGGGGTTCTTAAAAAAGGAAGATATTAAGCTGAAACTTCGCACAGTTAATTTATTTTAGTTCAGGCAGGTAAAGTTTGAAGATGGACTATATCTTGATATAGCCCCCTAATAGACCGTTCTCTCGACTTAAGTACTAAGGCTTATAGGAGCCACATTTATTATCCGATTTCGTGAGTTGTCTTAAGACTCTCAGTGAGTTGTCTTAAGACTCTCAGTGAGTTGCTTAAGACTCTCAGTGAGTTGTCTTAAGGCTCTCAGTGAGTTGTCTTAAGACTCTCAGTGAGTTGTCTTAAGACTCTAGGTGAGTTGCCTTAAGACTCTCAGTGAGTTGTCTTAAGACTCTCAGTGAGTTGCCTTAGGACTCTCAGTAAGTTGTCTTAAGACTTCTCAGATTTGTGTTCAAATCTAGGTGGCGCTTTTCCTCCTAAAGATAAGTCAAATGGGTTATTTGACCCATTATGACAAATGAAAGGTATTTGAGATAGAAAACGAATTTGATACACAATTTTGGAGCCAAGTGCTTTTGGGGGTACGCCCTAAAGCACCCCCTAAGCTGAAATTCATTTCTGTTGGGAATAAAGAACGAATTTGATATCTCCACATCTTTGGAGAAATTTTTTTAAATGACCATGCATGTCATTGTACCTGGCAAATATCGCCAACATTAAGAGGGGATAAACACCGCTTTGTCCGATGTTCTCGCCAGGATTCGAACGCGATCAGCGTCATAGGCTATAATGGCACGAATTCGATATCTGCATTTACGGCGAAGTGCTCCCAGCCTAAAAAGATAGTAGAGAGTTAAAGAAGGTGCAGCGGAGCGGGCCCGGTTCGGCTAGTATTTAATAAATATTCCAAAACACTTTTTTTTAACGCGTCCAGCTGAGTAATGTACAACTCTTCTAGACGAGTATTTTATAAATCTTACCAAACACTCGTTTGTTACTCGTCCACATGATTCTTGAGCGATTTTTGAGCGATTCTTAGGTATTCCAAGACTCTTCTGACTTACTCCTAAGCAACTTATATGGAAGATTCAAGGAACATTCTTCTTCTGGAAGATTCGTCTTTTGGACACCAGTCCTCAAGACAGAGGAATCATCTACGATTCATAGACGAGTTCATGCGCGATCATAAACTTTATCTAGAAGTTTCGCGGAAGAATATTTGGCAATAAAAATGTTTGCAGAGGAATAAACCAAACGAAGCCACAAGAAGTTATATACAGTGGCACAGAAAAGTCGACATATCAAGCAATGCGCAACTCTTCTAGAAGAGTATTTTATAAATCTTCCAAAGCACTCATCCACATGATTCTTAGGTATTCCAAAACTCTTCCGACTTACTCTTAAGCAACTTATATGGAAGATTCAAGGAACATTCTTCCAGAAGATTCGTCTTGAGGACTCAACTCCACACGACAGGGGAATCACATACGACTCTAAGACGAGCTCATACGCGATCATAAACTTCATCTAGAAAATTCGCGGAAGAATATTTGGCAATAAAAATGTTTGTAGAGAAATAAACCAAACAAAGCCCGAAGAAGTTATATAGAGCGGCACAGAATTGTCAACATATCAAGTAATGCGCAACTCTTCTTGAAGAGTATCTTATAAATCTTCCAAAGCACTCATCCACATGATTCTTAGGTATTCCAAAACTCTTCCGACTTACTCTTAAGCAACTTATATGGAAAATTCAAGGAACATTATTCAAGAAAATTCGTCTTGAGAACACAACTCCTTAAGAAAGGGGAATCGTCTACGACTCTTAGACAAGATCACAAACTTCATCTAGAATAAACAAAACGAAGCCACAAGAAGTAATGTACAGTGGCACAGAAAAGTCAACATATAAAGTAATGCACAACTCTTCTAGAAGAGTGAATCTTCCAAAGCACTCCTCCACATGATTCTTGAGTGATTCTTAGGTAATCCAAAACTCTTCCGACTTACTCTTAAGCAACTTATATGGAAGATTCAAGGAACATTCTTGCTGAAGATTCGTCTTGAGAACACAACTCCTCAGACAGGGGAATCGTCTACGACTCTTAGATGGGTTCATGCGCGATCATAAACTTCATCTATAAGATTCGCGGAAGAATATTTGGCAAATAAAAATGTTTGCGGAGGAATAAATCAAACGAAGCCAGAAGAAGTTAATACAGTGGCACAGAAAAGACGACATATCAAGTAATGCACAACTCTTCTAGAAGAGTATTTTATAAATCCACATGATTCTTGAGCGATTTTAAGGTATTTCAAAACTCTTCTGACTTACTCTTAAGCAACTTATATGGAAAATTTAAGGAATATTATTCCAGAAGATTCGACAACTCCTCAAGACGGGGGAATCCTCTACGACTCTTAGACGAGTTCATGCACGATTCTTCCGCGAATCTTCTAGATGAAGGTTATGAAGATTAGCGGAAGTGTATTTGGCAAATAAAAATGTTTGCAGAGGAATAAATCAAATGAAGCCACAAGAAGTTATATACAGTGTACAAGCACTTTTGGGGTTTTTCCTAGAGCTGGAGGAAAAGATTTAGCCTTTTCAACTGTCTTGGTGTCCTTGCCTGATTTACAATCTTTGATGAGATGAGACTTGTACTATGGAGAGCCCATTAAAGATTTTAACTATATTAAAAAAAACATTAATTTTTTAAAAATCGATTACTGAAGCTAAGTTTGTGGCTCATAGACAACAAGAAATCAGAAAAATTTTAGATTTTTTTTTTAATTTTCCTAAAATTTTTTTTAATTCTTTTTGTTGCTAAAGGCTATCAAAAATATTGCCACATGATTTTTTTTTTTTTTTTTGTAAAGCAAACTACCAACCTAGCCTTAAGTTTACAGAAAATTTAAATTTGCTAACATTATGGCAAAAGAAAAGGACAAAAAAAATTAGAAGTCAGTAATTATGTTAGGGTTTTGTGTTTTAGGCAAAAACTCTTTCTTTTTATTATCATTCATTATCTCATAAACATAATTAATAATAGTATATTATAATTACGTTTTGTATATATTTATATATATATATATATTTAGCATAATTTTTACTAACAATTTTCTTGGTATTTGTTTTTTGTTGTTTTTTTTTTCTACAATTTTTTGTTAATTTTTTTTTTCTCTTGCTTTATTTTGTTTACATCAAAACATGAAATAATGTTGTTGTGGGCGAAAACTAAGTCAGTAATTGGCTTTGTGGGTATTGTTTTTTGTTTTTGTTTATTTGTAATTCTTGGAAAAATTTAGTACGAACCCAAGTAACAGAGAGGGAAAGAAAGAAATTGGAAAAAAACGCAAACTGTGGCAACTTTCAACTGAGTAAAACTTTAGCTTTGATTTTTTTTTGAATAATTTTTTCACGGTTTACTTTTTTTTTATTCAATTCGTTAGTTTTAATAATCATAATAATCATCATAATAATAATAATTTAAATTTATATTAATGATTTATAATTAATTATAAATTTAAAGTGTTTTATACATAATGTTGTTGTTGTTTGTAGTTGTTGTGTTTTTATCTTGGGGTTTATTTGTTTTTGTTGTTGTTTGTTTGTTTTAATAAAATTTATTTAAAATGTAAACAATATATTTTTCTTTATATTTATAATGTTATCTCAATTATTTTAAGTTTTTTTTTGGTATTTTCTTTTTTTTTTTTTTTAATTCTTATTTCATCTGTTTATACACCATAAATTCAAATGCAAGTTTTTTTTTGTTTTTGTTTTTCTTGTTATAATTTATCATATTTATAGAAATAAATAATAAAACATTGTTAATTAATTTATTTTATATACCAATTGTTTTTACTTTTCTGTTCTTTTGTTGTTGTAGTTGTTATGTAGGAAGAGAGGTCTTGTGTGAAGAATTGAGAGAGAGTAGTTGGTTTTGTTTTGTTTTGAGTTTTATGTGAGTGTGTGTGTTTGAGTGTTTTGTGAGTGTGTGAGAGTGTTAAATATTTGATTTGTTTCTTATATTTAACAATTGTTTTATTGCAGATTTCCCTATTTCTTATTTATATATGCAACTATTTTTTCCTTTCACTATATGGAATGCGGGGGGGGGGGGGGGGGGGAGAGGTTGGAGTTTTTGTTTTGCTTGATACTAGGGATAAGGGAAGTTTGCAAGGATGCTGAGAGTTTTCTTTAAACAAAAAAGTTTTTTCTTCTTATTTTATAATTAGGATACCTAAAGAAGAGGACATTTGTGTGTGAGGGAGCAAAAGAGGATCTTTTAGGTCTTTATCTTCATCATATCGTCATCATCATCATAATCGTGGTTTAGCATTATCCGAGTTTGTTATCAAAGTAATAGTTTGTTGTTGTAGTTCGTATTTATATTTGAGGCTTATATGGTAAGTTTTTTTTTTGCGGAACACTTTTAACAAAAATCACAAAATTTTATACTCAAAGGAATGTGTGTTTTTGGTTTGTGTGTAATGTTACCTTAAATACTAGAAAAAGGTAAAAAAGGCCTGATCTCATTGATAGCCCAGCATGACACGTTTTAAACTTTTCAAAGTTCTTGTTATATATGAACACAAGGCACACACACACACATACAAATATTCATAAAAAAATCACAAATCCATATAAAGTAAAAAAAGTTAAACACACACACATACATACATTGATTTTAAGTTTAACACAAACATTGTTTGTTTTCGTATTTGTAGGTAGTTTTAGAGGTAGGCCAAAACAGAAAATTGTACCAAAGAAAAGAAATCAAAAGAAAAGAAGTTAAGAAAAGACGAAAAAACACATGTGAAAATTGTTTTTCTCAAAAATGTCACTTAGTTAGAACTTAGAAAAAACTACGATATAAGCTCTTAATTACTTTAAATCATCGGTATCTTCAATTAAATCAGCATATTCCTCCCAATCGTTGTTGGACGTACGCATGCGCATGTTCGATATGGAAGGCAGTTCATCGTCGTCGCCTTCTTCGTTGCCGCCAGCGTTTTGAGAGTTTGTAGCATGGGACTTTTTATTGGCATTGTCAACAACTTCATAGTCTTTGAGTTCGGCCTCCAGGTCCTTTTCCCATTGCTCCTCTGTTGTGTTGTGTGTGGGGCAAAAACAAAAGCGTAGAATAAAAACAAAGAAATATGTTGTTAGCAAAGTATTTTAAAAAAATTTATAATATAATATCTATGAGGCTATAGTTTTTATAAGGTTTGACTTTATATATATAGTATTTATATAAAAAAAATATATATCTTAAATATATCAAAAGCATACACACTTATTGAGCATTATTTTGGTTATATATATCCTTTTTTTTTGAATAAAACAAAACAAATAAAATGTTTGATTAAATGTTTTAATAAATGTGATCAATTAATTTAATTGGAATTTAAAATATTTTTATGCAAATTGCAAAATGGCCCATGAAAATTCCATTAAGGAACAGGGAAAAACTTTTATACGGAAATGGTTCGTGGCCAAAAAAAGCTTTGCCAAAGTGGTTGTTAGTGAGGAAATAAACAGCACAGCTCAAGAAGTTAAATCGGGCAATTGGCTTATATGGCAGCTATATCAGGTTATAGACCGATTTAGACCGTACTGAACACAGTTGTTGAAAGATATAACAGCCAAATCGAACAAAAATTGCGGCTCCCAGGGGCTCAAGTCAAATCGGGAGATCGGTTTATATGGGAGCTATATCAGGTTATAGGCCAATTTGGACCGTACGTAGCAAAGTTGTTGAAAGTGATAGTAGAACACTTCACGCAAAATTTCAGCCAGATCGGACAAAAATTGAGGCTCGTAAAGACTTAAGAAGTCAAATCAGGATCTCGGTGTATATGGGAGCTATATCAGGTTTTGGACCGATCTGGACCGTACTTGGCACAGTTGTTGAAAATCATAGTAGAGGTTAGAGAACGATTTGGACCGTACTTATCATAGTTGTTGGAAGTCATAATAAAACACTACATGCAAAATTTCAGCCGGATCGGACAAAAATTGCGTCTTCCAGGGGATCGAGAAGTCAAATCGTGAGATCGGTTTATATGGGAGCTACATCAGGTTTTGGACCGATCTGGACCATACTCGGCACAGTTTTTGAAAGTCATAATAGAACACCACATCCAAAATGTCAGTCAAATCGGACGAAAATTGCGGTTTACAGGGGCTCAAGAAGTCAAATTGGGCGATCGGTTTATATGGGAGCTATACTAGGTTATAGAACGATTTATATCGTACTTGGCACAGTTGTTGAAAGTCATGATAGAACACCACATCCAAAATGTCAGCCAAATCGGACGAAAATTGCGGTTTCCAGGGGCTCAAGAAGTCAAATCGGGAGATCGGTTTATATGGGAGCTATATGTAAATCTGAACCGATAAGGTCCATTTGCAATCCCCAACGATCTACATCGATATTAAGTATCTGTGCAGAATTTCACACGGCTAACTTTACGCGTTCGACCTCTATCGTGATTTCGGACGGACATGGCTAGATCGATTCAGAACGGCGAGACGATCAAGAATATATATACATACTTTATGGGGTCTTAGACGAATATTTCGAGGTATTACAAACCGTGTTATATTTCAAGGTGTTACCCACCACCATCCTATGGAAGTTTACTAACGTTTGTTACCGATTTTCTCGACGTTGTTATCAGACATAATCGACGTTGTTATCGGTTATAATCGACGTTGCATCCATTATAATCGACGTTTTAATCGATAATAATTGATTGTTATCGACTATAATCGAAGTTGTTATCGACTATAATCGACGTTATTACCGATAAATATTGACGTTGTGATCTATTTTAATAGATCTTGTTATCGATTATAAATTAAGTTGTTATCGGGTAAAATCGACGTTGTTATCGATTATAATTGACGCTGTTAACGATTATTGTTGTTACCGATTACTTTTGATGTTAGCGATTATAATCGTTGTTATTATCCATAATAATTGACGTTCTAATCGATTGCAACCGTCGGTTATAATCGACGTTGTTATCGATAATAATTGATGTTTTTATCGTTTATAATCGACGTCATTATCAATTAAAATCGACGATTTTATCAGTTGTAATCGATAAAAATAGACATACGTTTCGACTTCATCCAGGATTCACTGAATAAGGTTAAGCCAAGCGATCAGCCAACATACAATTTTTTTTAATTATTGGCAGTACTTGGCATTGAGAATGTCAAGTCGTTCTCTTTTAACATTTATTCTTTGTTTACTTTTACTCCTATTTGATGACATTTTCAATCGGTTGATTTGACGTCCTCAATGATGTTCATGGGGCCTATCCACTTTATGTTTTCACAAGTGACCTAACCTTCTATTAGTGAATCCTGGACTTCATCTTTGTAATTGATTGATTTTAATATCCTGAATGTTTTTATACCCACCACCGAAGGGTGGGGGTATATTTATTTTTGCATTCCGTTTGCAACACATGGAAATATCCATTTCCGACCCTATAAAGTATATATATCCTTGATCAGCGTAAAAATCTAAAATGTTCTAGCCATGTCCGTTCGTCTGTCCGTTGAAATCACGCTACAGTCTTTAAAAATAAAGATATTGAGCTGAAATTTTGGACAGATTCCTTTTTTTCTTCCATAAGCAAGTTAAGTTCGAAGATGGGCTATATCAGACTATATCTTGGTGTATATCCCCATATACACCGATCTGCCGATTTAGGGTCTTAGGCCCATAAAAACCACATTTATTATCAGATTTTACTGAAATTTGAAATAGTGATTTGCGATAGACCGACATCTTTCCCTAATTTGGCCTAGATCGGTTCAGATTTGGATATAGCGGCCATATAGACCGATCTCTCGATTTAAGGTTTTGAGCGTTGGGTTATTAAATATTTTAACACACTTCTGGGAAACTTTTGCAAAATTCACACTCAATTTTCTTCTACAAAAAAATCGACTTTGTTTTTATAAATATTTAACGAGTTATAATTTTTTTGGAATATTTCTAAAATGATTTAAATTATTGATAGAAAATGTTTAAATATTAAAAAAATTAATTTAAAACATTTTAGAACAATATTGAAAAAATATACTTTTTTTGATGTTTTGAGTGCTCATTAACCCTTTGTGGAACTAATTTCCAAATATGGTTTTGTCATATTTTCTTTAGCTATAGTAAATATTTGTTACAAATAATTGATCACATTTAATTTAGGTTTTAACAAATAATGAAACATATCGCATGAATGATAAGCAAGTAAGGACAAAACATTACATACACACATGTAGTTAATGTTACATATACACAAGGAATGGACAATTATATAAACATGGACATGCACAGCTCCATATGCATATGTAAAGTTTTGTTTTTTTTTACAAATTTCCATTTTTTGAAAAAGAATGGATATCCATTTTAAGTGTGAAAGGGGGAGGGGCGGGCGTGTGTGTGTGTCTGTGAGTGTTAAACTTTCAAAAGTTTACCCAAAATAGTGTGTAAATTACAAGATCGATTGAGTGCTTTGCCATACACCATTAGTTCGTTCGCATTATTAGTTTGTCACAAGCCCACAATTATCGAATCAACTTCATAAAAATTACCTTTAAATAAAAAACAAAAAAAATACACTGTGCATTTGAGACGATTATAAAGCAACCAATTATTATATCAGAAAAGAATTTGTGTTGTTTTCTAAGTTTTTTTTTGTTGATGAACACTTTGGTAATGCTGTGGTGGATGGTTTGATATCGTTCAGTCATCATTTGGCAATGAATTCAAACAAAAACTTTGACACACAATACTTTTGGGCAAACGTATGGTAACTGAAATATAATCTTTTGTTGTCGGCAGGGAAAAATTAGAAAGGAGTGTAAAAATAAAAAAAGAAAATTAAAAATTTTAAACCAACAATTAAAATAATTTTCTGTAAACTATATATAAAGAATATTATAAAAAAAGTCATATGCATTCCTTGCTTGCTTTCTGGTAATTATTTTTTTTTATTATTAAAATACATTAAAATTGGAATATTATTTAAAAAAAAACTTTTTTTACATTAACAAGCCTTTCTAAAAAGTCACAACATTGTACATTTATACATATTTATTTATTACATTAACTGTCTTTCTTTTGTATTTTGTCATGGAGCAATATTGTTGCCTTGGAAAAAAGCATTCTCAGCTACCAAAAATTTAATTAAAAATTTTAATAATAATTGCTTTAAAAAAATTAAAGAAAATAAAAACACAGTGCATTCCCAAAGAAAAATAAAACTCTTAAAAAAATGTATATAAACATTAATATAAAATAAAAAAAAAAATTAATAAAAATATTTGTAATGTATATATTTCATTCTTCCAGTTAGTTTGAAAGACTTTCAAAGGTAGAAACATAGTGAAAAAAAGATAAGAGAAAGGATTGTATTGGGGTTTGGGAGATCTTTTTAATTGTTAAAGAAGTTATCGATTATCGATCGATTTTGTGTGGTGAGTTGGTATTATTAGATTTCTATTATTAATATTTTTTGATGAAAAATAAAAAAAAAAAAATGTGTTAAATGATAATGGTGCGATTTTTGGTTTTTTAGTCCACCACATTAACTTGTACTAAAAGTACGTTGTAATTAAAGCAACCTATACTAAAAGTACATTGCACTAAAAGTACCTTATACTAAAAGTACCCTGTACTAAACACACCCTGTGCTAAACGTACTCTGTACTTAAAGTACCCTATATTAAAGGTCACAGTACTAAAAGTAGCCAGTACTAAAAGTAACTTGCACTAAAAGTACCCTGTACTTAAACCACCCTGTTCTAAAAGTAACCTGTAGTAAAAGTGCCCTGTACTAAAAGTACCCTGTACTAAAAGTACCCTGTACTAAAAGTGCCCTGTACTAAAAGTACCCTGTACTAAAAATACCTTGTACTAAAAGTTGCCTGTACGAAAAGTTCCCCTTACTAAAAATGCCCTATAGCAAAAGTACCCTGTTCTAAAAGTACCCTGTACTAAAAGTACCCTGTACTAAAAGTACCCTGTACTAATAGTACCCTGTACTAAAAGTACCCTGTACTATAAGTATCCTGTTCTTAAAGTTCCCTGTACTAAAAGTTCCCTGTACAAAAAGTTGCTTGATCTAAAAGTTCCTGTACGAAAAGAACCCTGAACTAAAAGAACCTAGTACTAAAAATATCCTAAACTAAAAGTACCTTGTACTAAAAGTACCTTGTACTAAATGTACCTTGTAATAAAAGTACCTTGTACTAAAATTACCTTGTACTAAAAGTACCTTGTACTACAAGTACCTTGTACAAAAAGAACCTTGTAGTAAAAGTATCTTGTACACAAAAGTACCTTGTACTAAAAGTACCTTGTACTACAAGTACCTTGTACTAAAAGTACCTTGTACTAAAAGTACCTTGTACTAAAAGTACCTTGTACTAAAAGTACCTTGTACTAAAAGTACCTTGCACTAAAAGTACATTGTACAAAAAGAACCTTGTACTAAAAGTACCTTGTACACAAAAGTACCTTGTACACAAAAGTACCTTGTACACAAAAGTACCTTGTACTAAAAGTACCTTATACCAAAAATACTCAGTACTAAAAGTTGCCTGTTCTAAAAGTTCCCTGTACTAAAAGAACCCTGAACTAAAAGAACCCTGCACAAAAAGTACCTTGCACTTAAAGTACTTTGTTCTAAATTTACCTTGTACTTAAAGAACCCAGTACTAAAAATATCCTATACTACAAGTACCTTGTACTAATAGTACCTTGTACTAAAAGTACCTTGTATAAAAAGAACCTTGTAGTAAAATTACCTTGTACACAAAAGTACCTTGCACACAAAAGTACCTTGTACTAAAAGTACCTTGTACTAAAAGTACCTTGTACTAAAAGTACCTTGTACTAAAAGTACCTTGTACTAAAAGAACCTTGTGCTAAAAGTACTTTGTACTAAAAGTACCTTGTACTAAAAGTACCTTGTACTAAAAGTACCTTGTACTAAAAGTACCTTGTACTAAAAGTACCTTGTACTAAAAGTACCTTGTACTAAAAGTACCTTGTACTAAAAGTACCCAGTACTAAAAGTACCCAGTACTAAAAGTACCCAGTACTAAAAGTACCCAGTACTAAAAGTACGCAATACTAAAAGTACCCAGTAATAAAAGTACCCAGTACTAAAAGTACCCAGTACTAAAAGTACCCAGTACAAAAAGTACCCAGTACTAAAAGTACCAAATACTAAAAGTACCCAATACTAAAAGTACCAAGTACTAAAAGTACCCAATACTAAAAGTACCTGGTACTAAAAGTACACTGTTCTAAATAAAAGTACCCTGTACTAAATGTACCCTGTACTAATAGTACAGGGTACTATGGTTCAGATCGAAGACCCCCTTGGTATATATTATAAATATGGTTCTGATCGGATTATATTCAGATAGCTGCCATATAGACCAATCTTCTGATATAGGGTCTTAAAGCCATAAAAGGTGCATTTATTCCTAGAGCTGGCAAACTATCGATAATCGCAACAATCGATATTTTGGATATTTTTAATAATAATAAATATCGATAGTATCGATGCTATTCATAACTTCCCAACACCTATATTTCAAACAAAAAGGACAAGTAAAAATCAGGAGATCAATTTATAAAGATGCAATATTACCGCACAGACCGAATAAACCAGTTGGAAGTAATGAGAAAAATTATTGAACAAAAATTTAGCTTAATCGGATGGAAATTGCGCCCTCTATAGGTGGAATATATCTTAAAGGATATATGCAGTGTCGGATCTTTTATTTTTGTTCATTTTTAAAAAAATATTTAACTTTGGCGTAGAACGGATGAGAGAAATATCAATCGATATTTAAAAATAAAATAAAATATCGATAATATCGATATTTTGCCACCTCTTTTATTACCCGATTTCGCTGAAATTTATATAGTGAGTTGTATTGAACCTCCCGATATCCAAACCGAACAAGGTCGAGATCACATCCTATTTAGATGTAGCTGTGATATAGACCGATCTGCCAGTTTAGGGTCTTAATGCCATAACAGCTCTTTTATTATTCGATTTCACTTTGAAATTTGAAACTTGGACTTGTATAAGGCTTCTCAGAATCTAAAGCAAATATAATCCAAAACGGAAGACGAAATTTTGTTTTAACTCCTAAAATCTTTTTGGAATTTTTAAGCGGAATACTGTCTATCAAAACTACAAACTTGCATATGAACATTCCATTAAGCAGCAGGGCCCAACTTCTTACATATCAATGAATGCTGTCCGATTCAAGTTTAAGCTCAATGATAAGGGGCCTCCGTGTCCAAACGGCGAGCCACAGTTCTACAACTCTTTGGGGAGAAGATTTTACATGGTTGCCGTACCATTTTTATGCCCTCCACCATAGGATGGGGGTATACTAATTCCGTTATTCTGTTTGTAACTCCTCGAAATATTCGTCTGAGACCCCATAAATTATATATATCATGGATCGTCATAACATTTTAAGTCGATCTAGCCATGTCACGTTACCTTTTAAAGGCGAAAAGCAAGGCGCTTGAAATTTTGTACAAATACTTTTTAGTAATGTAGGTCGGTTGGGATTGTAAATGGGCCAAATCGGTCCATGTTTCGATATAGCTGTCCGATTTGGCTGAAATTTTGCATGAGATGTTTTGTTATGACTTCCAATAACAGTATTAAGTATGGCGCAAATCGGTACATAACCTGATATAGCTGACATATAAACCGATCTGGGATCTTGACTTCTTGAGCCTCTAGAGGGCGCAATTCTCATCCGATTTGGCAGAAATTTTATACAACGTCTTCTCTTATGACCTTCAATATACGTGTCTAATATGGTCTGAATCGATCAATAGCTTGATACAGCTCCTATATAAACCGTTCTCCCGATTTGACAGAGGCGCCATTTCTTAGCCGATTGAACTGAAATATTACACAATGACTTCTACAATGTTCAGTATTCATTTATGGTCCGAATCGGACTATAACTTGATGTAGCTCCAATTACATAACAGTTCTTTTTCAATATTCTTTGTTTGCCTAAAAAGAGATACCTGTTATAGTACTCGAAAAATGCGATTCATTGTGGAGGGTATATAAGATTCGGCCCAGCCGAACTTAGCACGCTCTTACTGTTTTTTAGTGGCAACACTGATCAAGAGTAAATCTATCTTTCAATAGACAAAAACCATGATCAACAAGACACTGATACTGTGTGTGCTTGTGCAGAAACATGTGAACTAAGGAAGGCAAAAACGCGAGTGCTTGGAGTGTTTGGGAGAAAAATCCTTCTTAAATTTGAACCATTCTGCATTATCGGTGTTTCATAAACCCGGGCTATATGAGCCATAAGCCAACAATGAAAGAGCAAAACTACTCCAAACTTGCTGTTAGAAATTGAGCAAAAAGGCACTCTGAGCACTACATTTCGCTAGATGTTGTAATCGAAATATATCTGTTTTGGTCACCTAATTTTAGAGTATTTTTCTTTAGGTTTTGATTAAAGTTTATTGTAATAGATTTTTATTTTTTGAAAAATTGTCCAATTGTGATTTTATCTTGTAAATATTAGCGGAGGCGACCGTAGCGCAGAGGTTAGCCTATGACGCTGAACGCCTGGGTTCGAATCCTGGCGAGACCATCAGAAAAAATTGTCAGCGTTGGTTTTCCCCTCCTAATGCTGGCAACATTTATGAGGTACTATCCCATGTAAAAGTTCTCTCCAAAGAGGTGTCGCACTGCGGCGCGCCGTTCGGACTCGGCTATAAAAAGGAGGAGGACTGCACTCATTGATATGTGAGAAGTTTGCCCCTGTTCTTTAGTGGAATGTTCATGGGCAAAATTTGTTATGTTTTTGTTGTTGTATATATTGGCAAAGAATACAAAATTCCTTAAAACTATAGAAATGGAGATAAGATGAAATGGATGGTTTCAACTCCCAAAATACCTTGTGCAACCGAACAGATAAAGAAAATGGAGGAGAAGAAAACGAAACGAATGACACCAGTTTTGAGATAAAGCGAAGAATAATACTGGCAAACAGATGCTACTTTGGATTAAGCAAGCAGTTTAGAAACAAAGTCACCTCTCGATAGACGAAGATTACCCTACGCAATTACACTGATACTACCCGTGTTGTTATATGATTCTGAGTCATGGGCACTTGTGAAGGCAGATGAGGCAGTGCTTGAAGTATTTGAGAGAAAGATTCTTCGTAAAATATATGGACCAGTTTGCGTTAATGGAGAATATAGGCGACGTATGATCCACGAGCTGTATGATGAGGATAGCATAGTTACAGGCATCAATATACAACGGCTGCGTTGGACGGGTCATTTTGTCAGAATGGATGAAGAAGTTCCAGCAAAGAAGTCGTTGAAGGCAAACACGGTGGTACACGCAAACCGGGAAGACCAAAAGCCCGATGGAAAGATCAAGTGGTAGGAGACACTTCGAAACTTGGTGTCAGAGATTTTGGAATGAGCGCAGAAGTTCGAGGGGCTTGGAACGCTATTCAACGTTTGGCTAGTGGAACAAATGTTCTGTCATAGTCAATTAAATTAAAGTAATTATAGAAATGCCCAAGGCGTCTTCGCTAGCTCATATTTATGTTTGAAGGGTTTGTGTATTGAATTAAAAAGTATGACAAGCGCCTATGAAAAAATAAAACAAATTATATATTTATTGAATAATAATGATTTAAATCAAATAAAAGCGTTATGCAAGTGAACGCTAGTGAAGGTAATTTATTCAATACCAACTTAAAAATCAAAAACAAAAGGTTGATAGTCCGTATGGTGGTTTAGGTTGTTTTTTTGGTAAATATAATATTTAAATATTTGAAAATTTGAAACTAAAAACACAATGCTGCAACAAAACAAATGAGGACTTGTGAACAGCTAGCGACAGTAAAATTCAACCCTCTTGGCCAAAGGCTCAGGACAGGCCTCTAGGGAGTGTTGTTTTGATTGGTTTACGTATAAGATATAATAAAACTAAGTCTAATATTTGTATATATATATAAATTAACCAAAATCAACAAAACAACTATGGGAACACGCACACACATTTAGGAATATTTGAACATTTGATTTGAAAAGAAAAAAAAAACAATTTGTATATATAGATGAGGAGCAATATATATGGTCCAACAAACATTGAGAATATTTGGAAAATTATAAGGTTTTAGTTAAAACACCACTAAGAGAGAGGAATATAATTTGGAAAACAACAAAACGAAAAAAGAGGAATATGTGAACCAAGAAATAAACTCAATTACTCATTGGTAGAACCAACAATAAATTTGACGAAACTTACCACACAAAATGTAAAACTTTTTTGCTTTTTGCGATTTCATTTTTGGTGTATGTATGGTTTTTTGGTTTGGTTTTTGGTTTATATTTGGTTTTGTTCTCTGGTTTTCTTTTTTGAGTAAATATTCTTTCATTTCGCAATAATACATTGGATTTGTTTTATAGTTTATGGGCTTTCTTTCTTTCGTTTCGTTCATTCATTCATATACGGGCTTTGAGAGTAGTTTTCTTTCGAGGAAAGTGGGATTGGGGGCGGGGGACGTTTTTTTCATGAAATTTGTTAATTTTCTTTTCAGTGGTTGTCATATGATGTTTTTTTTTCTTAATTTTTTCTTTCATTCATTTGTTTAGAGAGAGGGAGTGGGGGGGTGGGTTATAATTTTTCTTTCTTTTTGGTTTTTGTTAATAATTTTGTTTTAGCGTAAATCCATTCAATCTTCTGTGGGATGATTCAATAAAAAGAAATAAAATAAACAGAAAAGAAATTTGTTATGATTTTCTTGTTTATCGATTCTGAATTGCTTTGATTGGTTTTGGTTTGATTTGAAATATAAATTGTTTTATCGATTACAGCAAAACTTAAAGGAAAACTTAAAAAAAAAAAACACAAACAATTGTAGGAAATTTCATAGAAATTGTATTTTTGTGGAGAACTCTAGTTTATTAGAAATTTGGGAGGTTATTTTTGATATACTTTTTTTTTGTTTTATTTAATAAGTTTTATATTGGTAGGATATATATTGCGAGATAGTTAGAGAGAGATACAGAGAATTTGGAGGAGGGGATAGTTTAGGATATATATATATATATTTTTTTTTGTTTAATTTTAATGAACATAAATAAATGAAGGAAAACGATAATGTTAAAACAAATAAATTTCTTCACAAATGGAATTAACTGATTTTGTTATGATGTAGTTAACTAGTATTTTATTTTTTGCATTATAAATAGTTTATAAAGTTTTCTCGATAACTTTAACAAAAAGGAAAAAATAACTTTGTTATGAAAAAATTCCAAGAGTTTTGTTATCGAAAGTACAAAATATTATATGAATAAATATTGTCCATCCTAAATTATTCATTGTTGTAAGTAATGAAATTCCATTATTTTTTATCAAAAACCTAAACTTGATTGCAATAGTTATTAAAATTCAATTGCAAATCGAAATTCTAAATTCGATTACTACTGATCGATTACAAATGCTATCGAAATTGTCGTTAAACTGCTATCGGAATTTGATTAGGAATATAAGATGTATTTTATATTTTTTTACAATGCAATTCACAACGTATCGGTTATAATTATGTGTTATCGCATGATATCGATAACTATTCAATACAAACTTTGCATCCCAATTTTATTTTATTCTATTTAACTACAATAGTTATAAGAATTCGATTGCAAATGTAATCAAAGTAATCCCATTTCGATAGGATGGATTACTACAGCTAGATAAAAAATGTTATCGAAATTACAGTAAAACTGTTATCGTAATTTGATAATGAATTTTAGGTGTGTTTTGTTTTTTTGACAGTGTAAATCTCAACTTATCGATTATTTTTATTTGTTATCGCATGATATGGATAACTATGCAATACAAACTTTGCACTGAAATTCTTATGACATCTGATTTGCACTCGATTGGTCTGAAACAAATCGCGGCAAATATCATTGTAACTGAAACCACATTCCCATTACAACTGTTATCGAAATTTAATTAACGATTTTACCTAATTAAACGACTAGCCATATATAGGAACATTGGTTAATTTTCGTTTTTTTATATTTTCCTTTTAACTCGATAACTGTTATGTATGATAAGTATTTAGAAAACTTAGTTTAGAATTGCCTAGGCTTTTCTACAGAGTAATCCAATAAATGTCGTATTTATATATTAGTTATTAAAATAACAAAATACTATTGCTATAAGAATTAAGCAAATTTTATAATTTATTGGTGGTTTTTTAGTTCATAAAATCCGGTATCGAAATGATGATTTTGACAAAATTCTAAATTTTTTGTTGTCAAATACAACTGTTATCGAAATTCGAGACATGTTGTTTGTCTTCGTTTTGCTATTTAAGTTGTGTGTATAACTTCCGATAATGTCCAATTACAGTTTAAATTTTGGTATTAACCTTATCGCTGATATATATAACTTCCGATAACGTGAAATAACAACCAATTGCTCAGGTTGCTCTACAGAGCAAAGAAGAATTGGATTAGAGCTCCTACTCATAGTTTGGTTATCGAATGGCAATAGTAATAATTCGATCACAATAGTTATAGAAATTTGAACAATATTGTTCATCCATATGTGAGTAGTTTGCCCTTTTTCCTTAGTGGAATGTTCACGGGCAAATTTTGCAATTTGCACTATTCATCTACTAAGAGTGAATTTTATTATCAATAATTTTTTTTTTTTTTTTGATCGAAATTCCATATATTTTGCCAAAAATTGATAATTTTGTTTTCGATTACCATTGTTATCGACATTCGATAAATGTTATTATGAATTCTATCATGTATGGAAAATTTATTTATTCATTGTTGCTGGAATTATCGATTATTTTTTTATAGAAATTTAATCATTATATATCATCAAAATTCGATAATTTTGTTGTTCGAATACAATGAAAGTATTTATCGATTCAATAACGAAATTTCATAGTTTTTAGAATAAAAAGTATCGATCAGAAGTTTGTTTTTTGTAGTTAGTTTTTTTAGTCAAAAACTGGATAATTATCGATCTTCGATTAATGCTGTAACATCCAAAGATGTAAACCATGTATGGAAATCATTGTTTCACTCAGTAGGGAATACAACACGAGCTGTTTATTATGCTAAAGATTGCAGGGAAAACTGGCAGTGAAAAATAATGAAATTTGATTGCTTTATTCTCGATAACGTGCAATAACTGCCAATTTGTTGTTAATAATACATTTATTTTGTAATTGAAGGTAAATAAAATATAAATAACACAAATTATCGAAACTTGAAATAAATTGTTCTTTAAACATTTTCACTAGACTTAATTATTGAAAATCCATTTTTATCGTAAATTGATTGTAATTTAAAAATCAATTGTTATCGAAAATCGATTGTAATCGAAAATCGATATATATATATATATATATATATATATATATATATATATATATATATATATATATATATATATATATATATATATATATATATATATATATATATATATATATATATATATATATATATATATATATATATATAATTATCAAATATCGGTAGTTATCAAAAATCTAAATATACCGATAATAGAAAGATATTAAGGATCGAAAGATATCGAGATTTGAAAATAGATGCACAATAAATCATTCCTTGTTTGGTAGGAATCAAGCACTAGCTTTTAAGCTTATCGCTGCTAGTATAACTTTGGGTAACATTGACAATTCTATTAAAGTTGTTAATGAGTATGGTAACGCATGGAATCTCGATAGAGTACAAAACAAAACGTCGCGTTTAGTTTAGTATAGCTCTCTATAATACAGATTGTTAAGTCGTAAAAACTAATATTGTTTTCTTTGAAACTTGATTTTGCATAATAGATAACATTCAATAACTGATGTTTCCTCATGATAACTCCATATTCTTATAATTGAACAAAAACTATTGATAAGAAATTTCATCGAAATATGAATCAATCATTCTTTTGTAGAGAAAAACCCCGACCTCTTTAGCTAAGCACTGATATTTATTACTTACGATATTAGTATAGATAATTCCCCCCTTACTTGTTATCGAAAGTATAAAAATGTGAATTTTTATTGTTATTTAAATGATAAGAACGAAAAATGTTGTTCGTATTATAAGTATTAAAATTCGATTGTCATCAAAAACTTCCTATTAATCGAAAATCGATAGCTTGATTTTACATTTTTATCGAATTCCAAAAGATTTGTAAACTACTAAATTTGCTATGAACATTCCGTTGAGGAAAAGGTGGTACTTCTCTCATATCAATGAGTGCAGTCCGATTAAAGTTTAAGCTCAGTGATATGGGGCTTTCTTTTTTATGCCCGAACGGCGTGCCGCATAGCGACATCACTTGGTAGAGAAGATTTAACATCTAAGTATACCCCCCGAATACAGCCAAATTTAGTAAGAGGGTTACCACCGCTGAAAATTTTGCCTAATGTTCACACCGGGACTTAAACTCAGGAGTTCGGCGTTATGAACGACATGCTAAACTCTGTGCACGGTGTCGTCCTCAAATTATACACCCATTAAACAAGATGCTTGTTTAAATTTATTAAAATCTAAAATCGGTAGCTTTTGTTATCGAAAACGGATAGCTTTTGTTATCGAAAATCGATACTGTATTATAAAAAAATCGTTTATTTGTTTATCAGTATTCGAAATCCTATTATAGGAATACTATTACAACTGTTGTCGAAATTCCAATAAAACTGTTATCGGAATTCGAATTTACTTTGCATCAGAAAATCGATAATTTTTTTTATCGTATCAAAGTTAACACACATTTATAAACACAAACAGCTCCTTTTATAGAAAATTGATAAAATTCATTATCGAATTACCACTTTTTAAGCTGTATTACCCCAGAAATCGAGAAATCGATTATTTGTTTGTCAATATAAAAAATCGATATTTTGTTTATAACCATTCCAAATTCGATTACAATGGCTATTGAAATTTGAAAAGAACTATTATCGGAATTATATTACAACTGTTGTCGAAATTCCAGTAAAACTGTCATCGGAATTCGAATATACTTTGTATCGAATAATGATACATTTTGTTATCATATTAGAAATTTCAACGAAATCCATTGCAGTTAATACCCATTTACGAAAGCAAACAGCTCCATTTATCGAAAATCGATAACTTCTATTATCGAATTAAAATGTTTTAACCAAAAATTTAAGCTATTTCACCCTAGAAATCGAGAAAACTTTATAATTTTTTTTTAATTCGTCTTTGTGGTTTTTTATAATATATGTGAAATGATGTTTTTGTTTTGTTTTAGTTATGAAATATTTTTCATTATTAATTTTTTTTTTGTTTTGTGGTATCTGTCACAGTATAGGTTGTGAGTGAGAGGGAGTATAGGTTTGTTAGTGTTTAGGTATGTTGGGGTTGTGTTGGTGTAGTGATTGGGGTGTGTGCAATACTACTGATTGAGGTCTGTAGGCAAATTTTGTCCTTAAAGTGAAAATTTTCGAAAATAATTTCTAGGAATTTGTTTTTTCTTGTTTTTTTTTTGCTTGCATAATTAAAGGGGGAGACAAATTGATATACTTTGATATAGAGTTCGTTTTGGAGATTAGCATCTGTTGCTGCATCATCATCATCACCACCATCTATCTTCATCTTCAACATTGTCAACTTTTGTTAAAACATCTTTGCGAAACGTTATATAAGTATTATTATGTCTATATATGTTTTTATAGTTTTTGTTTTTTTACTTTTTATTGTAGATCAATTTTCTTTTTAGTGGATTATTATTTGTTGTTGTTTTTTGGTTGGTTTTGTTGTTGTCGTTACTCTCTATACAAAAAATCATATTAGGTTTTTTTCTTCTCTATATATAATATATATGTATGTTGTATATAATTAGTAATCGGGATTTGCATTTTGTTGTTGTTTGGTTTGGTTTGGTTTTTGACGATTGGTTTTGTTTAGTAATTAAATGTAAAAGCTGTTTTATTTTGTTTCAAAAAAATTTCATTAGATTACGATTAACGGTTATTTTCGATACCAAAAAAAAAAGAAAAAAGAGAAAAAATAGAAGAAAAAAAAGAGAAAAATATACAACATTTACAGGGTTGTATTTTCAGAAAATTCTTTTTGTTTAAATTTTGATTGATTGATTGATTGTTTGTACATAAATGAAAAATAGGTAGGTGGTTTCGAAATATTTCGTTCTGGTGACGATTTATTTGCTTTTTTTTTTTGGGATCAAATTGAGTTAATGTATGGTAAGATTAAACTAAATTAAAAAATTACTAGAAAAAATTATATGTAATAAAATGTACAAAAGGAGTTAAAAAATATAGAATGCCAAAAGAGAATTGGAATGAGTTAATTGAACATTTGTATTGAAATAACTTTGATATGGAAAATATTACAATATTATAGCATTTGAAGTGGATAGTTTGGATAAGAAAATGGTAGTTTTATGGTCAGAAGTCTGAAATCAGACTTATATAGACATTTTTTGTACAAAGTGATATTAAGGAAGCGACAGATCTCAGCCTGTGAGGGAATGGTAACACGAGTTAGCTACCAACTCAGCTACAGCGGCTTTTTTAGGAATTAAATATAAGAAAATATGATTAAAGAGCCCTTGGCTCTTGACCCCCTTAATATAGACTACCCCGGCAAACGATTTAAGGGAAATGATTTGCAAATCTGCATTTGGAATGTCCATTTTTCCTGCAAATACAAATTTGCTCATGAACATTCCATTAAGGAACTGGGGCAAACTTCCAACAAATCAATGAGTGCTGTCCCATTCAATTTTAAGCTCAATGATGAGGGACTTTCTTTTTATAACCGAGTACGACACCTCTTTGGGGTAAAGTTATTACATGGCAAAGTATCTCACAAATGTCCCCAGCATTAGGAAGGGATAACCAACGCTGAAAAATGTCTGATTTTCTGCGTTATAGGCGGGCATGCTAACCTCTGCGCTACGGTGGCCTCCATACTTTCTACAGAGAATATATTCGGATCATACTTGGCAGGACATTACGAGCTTAATTTCAGCCCAATCGGGTAAAAATTGCGGCTTCTGGGAGCTCAAGATGTCAATTCAGAAAATCGGTTCACATCGGAGCTATATCAGGTTATACACCGATTTAAACCATACTTGACACAATAGTTGGAAGGTATAATAAAACACTAGCTATAAAATTTCAACCAAATCGCAGAACAATTGCGCTCCATCCCGGGGCTCAAGGCGTCAAATAGGGAGATAGGATTATATGGGACCGATATGGACCATACTTGGCACGATTGTTGGAAGTCGTAACAGAACATTATGGCTAAAGTTCAGGCTAACAGAATAATAATTGCACCTTTTAGGAGCTCAAGATGTCAGGTTATGCAGCGGTTAGAACCATTCTTAGCACAATTGTTGGAACTCGTAACCGAACATAACGTGCTGAATTTCAGTCCAATAGGAGCTTCTTGAGAACTTTTTTGAGCCCGTGAAACCGTGGGTCTATTTGGGTGCTATATCCCAATACGATGCGATGTAAACCATACTCAACAGGGAGATCGAAAGACCTAACACAGCTCACTGTGACACGTTTGAGTGAAATCGGGTAATAATATACCAATCTGGACTATATTCGGCAAAATGCTGAGAGGCCTAGCGTTGCGTTCAATTTCAGCGAAATAGGGTAATAAATGCGTGTTTAATGGGCCCAAGACCTCAAATCAGGAGATCGGTATATATGGCAGCTATATATAAATATGCATTGGACAATTTGTGCCAAACTTTAACGAAATCATTTAATGAATGCGTCTTTTATGGGACCAATAACTTTAATCGGCATTTATGGCAGATATATCCAAATATAAATACCAATCTAGATCACACTTAGCAGGAATATTAAGGAACCTAACACATCTCGCAGTGCCAAATTTCAACGAAATCGTGTAAAATCATCTTTTAAGGGCAAAATACCCTTAATGGAGAGATCGGCATAATGGCAGCTGTATCGAAATGTAGATCCATCTGTACCATACTCGGCAACATAACTCGCTGTGCCAAATTTTAAGTGAAATTGGGTGAAAAGTGATCATTTTATGAACCTTAGACCATGAGTCGGGATATCGGTATATATGGCAGCTATATCCAAATATAGACTTGTTGACTTGCCATGTCCAATTTCATCGGAATCGGACAATAAATGCGGCTCTTATGAGCTTAAAATCATAAATTGGGATATGGGTCTATGAGGGTATTATATAAAGTCCGACGAGCCCATCTACAAACTCAACCTACCCCGATCGTGTTGACATGACCTTCCACAATTTGCCATGATCCATGAGACAACTTGCCATTACATCACAGCGCTTAGCCTTTCTTGTTTCTGCCTTCGTAAAAGTGGTGATTCTGTCTTGCCTTAAGTGATGCATTCATAGTTGGTCCCAGTACCCCGGCGCACAATGTTGCTTCATAGTGAATTCGTTGGACAAATATAGTTAGAGTTCACAAATAGTTTTAAAATTTTCCACAGAGGTATATTTGGGCGTAAGATAGAACAAAGTGGAGTATGGTTCAAATCGGTCTATAACCCGATATAGCTCCCAAATAAACCGATCTCCCGATTTAACTTCTTGAGCCTCTTGAGGGTAACGTTTTTATCAAATTTGGATTTTATTTTGCACAATGACTTCAGTATATAACCTAATATAGCCTCCATCTAAACCAATGTCTTGCTTTGGGTTCTTAAAACTATAGAAGGCGTTTACTTTAACTGATGACTTTATCCCTGAATTTTGTTTTCCGTTTTACTGTTTCTTAAGTTTTGGTTTTTGGTATATTACCAAAAATTAATTTTTACAAAATAATCCAAAATATTGAATTGGTGCAAGTTCGTGCAGTTGAGGGACCTCAAATATAAATATATTTTAAAATATTTAAAATATTATTATTGAGGCATTATTTGTTGAAGTACGTAAGTAAGTCACTACAAAAGACTTGACAGACAAAATTATTGAAATTTTGTTGACTTTCAACAAATTCTTTATTTGAGGTAGTTATTAAAATAGGCGTACTACGATGTGGAGCACAAAACTCCCATGCCATTCATGACTTGCAAAACCAGGTGTGCAAGGTAACAAACATGAGATCATGAGTTCAATATTCTGCGGCACCGAAATTTATTTTTAAGGGTTAGTAGAGAGTGACAGGGGAAACCCTGAGAGCAGCAGTAAAACGAACGAGACAAAGCAGCACGAGACCGAAAAAAAAATAACGAAAACATCATCACCCGAAGCAAAGCACATGCGTTGGTTGGTTGGATGGTATTTCTCATGCTTATAGATATATTGTTGTTGTATGTTGGCGTAAAAAGAGCGCCTTTTAACAACAAATTTGTTCTTTGGGTCGCTGAGATTCAAAATAAATTGTTGCAGGAAAATTAACAACTTTCGTAGTTATTTTTTCGACCAAAGTTGTTGTTTTTCAAAATTATTTTTATCTGTGTATGGTATGGAAGCATATGCAGCCAGCATGGTAAATATGCAGCCTGTAGACCCACAAAGACAAATTGTCAACAAAGCTAAATTGTAGACTGTCTCTACTCCGAAACCTCTTCAAATCGACTTTTTTTTAATATTTTCCATACTTATTTCATTTAAGTATGAATCCAAACATGATTTACTTTTTGTTTTAATTGCTAATTATAATTTGAACAAAAAAAAGTAAAAAGAATATTTTATAGTTTTTTTTTTAAGTTTTAAGAAAAACGTGCAAATAATTTACTAAGAAAAAAATTGTTAATTATTCTAAATTGTATAAATTTTGTTGTTGTTAATAAAATTTTTTCAAATATTAATAATTACAATTTGTTATTATGATTGAAAAAAATATGGTTTTTGCAGTTGAAATGACAAAATGTTGCTGTAGTTGATGGTGATGAAGTTGTTGCATTGTTGGTTGGTTCTTGGCCATTGAAATACATGAATGACATATGAGAGAGAGATACGTAGACAAAGTTGGATTTTTTGTTGTTGTTTTTTTTTTCTTTAATTTTTTTCTCTTAAATTGAGTTTGAATTAACACTAATCTGTCTGCCATTTCGGTTTAATTGTTGTTTGCGTTTACAACAAAATGGCATTTAATGGAGTAATAAAAAAACAAAAAACAACACAAAAGTTGGAAGTGAAATAAAAGCAAAAAAACTGAATATTAAATAGAATGTATGAAACTTAAACGAGAAGGATGATTAACGAAATACATGAAACAAAAGACAAAAAAACAAAAAACACCATACATAAAAATTTACAAAATTGCACTATAAAATCGTTAAACAGCCGTTTGACATGTGTCCTGTAGCTTGTACGAGGAATTAATCGATAATGGATTGAGGCAGGCAGCCTCCGTCGCGGTTGGCAGCTATAGGTTACAACATATCGTGATTCATATCAAATAACAAGAAGTAAAACTGATTAAGCTGGGCGTTGCTATTCTGCAGATGCATCAGAGCGGCAACAGCAGGATCAACCTGAAGAAAAATCTCCTTGTCCCGGTAATATAGTGGCCCAATGGCAAACAATTGCCTCTTCCATAAAATAAATCGTAAATCTGAACTCGAGTGTCCTTAGGAACCTTTTTGTACCCACCACCTTTGGATGGTGGTATACTAGTCTAGTCATTCCATTTGTAAGACCTCGAAATATTGGTCTAGGACTCCATAGATCTAGATCTCCCGATGATGAGTCTGTAACCCATAAAAGCTTTTTTTTATCCGATTTCGCTGAAATTTGCAACAGTGAGTTTTTTTAAGCCTCACGGCCCAAATATGGTTCAGATCGGACTATATTTAGATAAAGCTGCCATATAGACCGATCTCCCGATAAAGGGTCTGAAGCCCATAAAAGCTTTATTTATTACCCGATTTCGCTGAAATTTGCAAAAGTGAGCTAGTACCACTAAAAATATGCAAGTACTACAATTCTGCAGTTGGTAGCAACGTACCAAACGAAGGAGAGGTATTGAAAAAAATCGAAAGAGGTTACGTCTTTTCTGCTGGAAGAAATTTCCTGTATCATACTGTTATCCAATTGTAGTGCCGACGAGGATTTCAATATTGAATGCTTACTGCTTAGTAAACATGGGGTCAGCGTAGAAGTAAATTGGATGAATAACAATAAGGCAGCAGGAGCCGATGGTTTGTTAGCCAAACCATATAAGAATATTGGTAGGTCGCATACATTAGCTCATCTGCTTAATCTGGCTAGAAGAATGCTGTGTTTCCAATAATTGGCACCAGAGCGGTGTATTCAGTGTAAACAGTTTAACTAAAATGGGGTGAACATAGTAGCAGCATAGTTAAAGTACAATTAGGCAGCATGAGCCGATGGGTTGCCGGCTAAACTATTTGAGGAAGATGGTAAGGCCCATGCATCAATGTCTCGATATAAGGTTTTAGGCCCATTAAAGGCGCATTTATTGTCCGATTTCGCGGAAATTTGGGACAGCGAGTTGCGTTAGGTTCTTCGACAACTTTCTCCAAATGTGGCCCAGATCAGTCCAGATTTGGTTATAGCTGCAATATAGACCGATCTCTCGGTTTAAGGATATGAGCCCATAAAAGGCGCGATTTTGCCAAAATTTGGGACAGCGAGTTGCGTTGGGTTCTTCGACAGCTTTCTTTAATGTGGCCCAGATCGGTCCAGATTCGGATATAGCTGCCATATAGACCGATCTCTCGATTTAAGGCGTTGTGCCCCTAAAAGGCGCATTTATTGTCCGATTTCGCCGAAATTTGGGACAGTGAGTTGTGTTAGGCCCTTCGACATCCTTCTTTTATTTGGCGCAGATCGGTCCAGATTTGGATATAGCTGTCATATAGACCGATCTCTCGATTTGAGGTTTTAGGCTCATAAAAGGCGCATTTATTGTTCGATGTCGCCGAAATTTGGGACAGTGAGTTAAATTAGGCCCCTCGACATACTTCTGCAATTTGGCTCAGATCGGTCCAGATTTGGTTATATCTGCCATATAGACCGATTTCTCGATTTAAGGTTTTGGAGCCATTAAAGGCGCATTTATTGTCCGATGTCGCCGAAATTTGGGACAGTGAGTTAAATTAGGCCTTTCGACAAATTTCTTGAATTTGGCCCAGATCGGTCCAGATTTGGATATAGCTAATTGGGTTTGGGTCCATAAAAGGCGCATTTATTGTCCGATGTCGTCGAAACTTGGGACAGTGAGTTGTGTTAGGCCTCTCGACATCTTTTTGCAATTTGGCCAAAATCGGTCTTGATTTGGATATAGCTTCCATATAGACCGATCTCTCGATTTAAGGTTTTGGGGCCATAAAAGGCGCATTTATTGTCCGATTTCGCTGAAATTTGAGAGAGTGACTTGTGTTGGGCTCTACGACAACTTTCTCTAATGTGACTCAGATCGGTCCAGACTTGGATATAGCTGCCATATAGACCGATCTCCCGATTTAAGATTTCGGGGCCATAAAAAGCGCGTTTATTGTCCGATTTAGCCGAAACTTGGTACAGTGAGTTGTGTTAGGGCCTTCGATATCCTCCTTCAATTTGGCTCAGATCGATGCAGTTTTAGATATAGCTGCCATGTAGACCGATCTCTCGATTTAAAGTCTTGGTCCCCCAAGAGCCGCATTTATACTTCGATTTCGCTGAAATTTGCCACAGTGACTTATGTTAGACTTTTCGACATCCTTATCGTATATGATTCAAGTTGGTCTATATTTGGATATTGCTACCAAAATTGAACAATGGCTTGTACTTATTAGACCACTCAATGTCCAGGGCAAATTTGGTCCAAATCGGACCATATTTCGATATAGCTGCTATGGGGGCATAAAATATGCATTTTTGACCGGATTATGACGAAAGGTGGTTTTTATATATACCCGAGGCGGTGGGTTTCCAAAGTTCGGCCCGGCCGAATTTAAAGCCTTTTCACTTGTTTTTATACCCTCCACCATAGGATGGGGGCTTACTAATTTCTTCATTCTGTTTGTAACACTTTGAAATATGCGTCTGAGACCCCATAATAAAGTATATATATTCTTGATTGTCATGTCATTTTTAGTCGATCTAGCCATGTCCGTCCGTCTGTCTGTCGAAAGCACGCTATCCTTCGAAGGATTAAAGCTAGCTGCTTGAAATTTTGCACAAATACTTCTTATTAGTGTAGGTCGGTTGGGATTGTAAATGGGCCAAATCGGTGCATGTTTTGATATAGATGTTATATAAACCGATCTTGGGTCTTGACTTCTTGAGCCTCTAGAGGGCGCATTTCTCGTCTGAGTTGACTGAAATTTTGCACGTGGTGTTTTGGTATCACTTCCAACAACTGTGCTAAGTATGATTCAAATTGGTTCATTATCTGGTATAGCTGCCATATAAACCGATCTGGTATCTTAACTTCTGGAGCCTCTGGAGGGTGCAATTCTCGTCCGATTGGACTGAAATTTTGCACATGATGTTTTGGTACCACTTTCAACAACTGTGCTAAGTATGGTTTAAATCGGTCTATGTTTTGATATAGCTGCCATATAAACCGATCTTGGGTCTTTACTTCTTGAGCCTCTAGAGGGCGCAATACTCGTCCGAGTTGACTGAAATTGTGCACGGGATGTTTTGGTATCACTTCGAACAACTGTGTTAAATATGATTCAAATCGGTTCATCATCTGGTATAGCTGTCATATACAACGATCTGGGATCTTGACTTCTTGAGCCTCTAGAGGGCGCAATTCTCATCCAATTTGGCAGAAATTTTGCGCGTGGTGTTTTGGTACCACTTTCAACAACTGTGCTAAGTATGGTTTAAATCGGTCAATGTTTTGATATAGCTGCCATATAAAACGATCTTGGGTCTTTACTTCTTGAGCCTCTAGAGGGCGCAATACTCGTCCGAGTTGACTGAAATTGTGCACGTGATGTTTTGGTATCACTTTCAACAACTGTGTTAAATATGATTCAAATCGGTTCATCATCTGGTATAGCTGTCATATACAACGATCTGGGATCTTGACTTCTTGAGCCTCTAGAGGGCGCAATTCTCATCCAATTTGGCAGAAATTTTGCGCGTGGTGTTTTGGTATCACTTTTAACAACTGAGCCAAGTATGGTTAAAATCGGTTTATGTTTTGATATACCTGCCATATAAACCGATCTTGGGTCTTGACTTCTTGAGCCTCTAAAGGGCGCAATTCTCGTCCGATTTAACTGAAATTTTGCACGTGGTGTTTTCTTATCACTTCTAATAACTGTGTTAAGTATGATTCAAATCGGTTCATCATCTGGTATAGCTGTCATATAATAGCATAACACGTAAGAGATTAGTCTCTTATAGTCGATATCAGATCCTCAGAAAAAGAAGGCTTTTAAACGATTTTATAGTAATGGCTTAAGTGTTACATAAAAATTAACCAAGAAATGAATCCAAAAATATTTACAACAAACAAAACCTAATGTATATTTACATAGAAAGCATACAAAAGAGTTTTTTTTTTTTTAAATCAACATGACAAAATGCAACTAAACAGAAGACACAAATTGGAAAAACTGAGGACAAAAAACCAACATAAATGAAGTTAATTTAAAATAATTTTAAATAAACTAAAAGAAAATGAAAAGAAAATTAAAATTCTTACCATCATTACTCAAGACATTCGTAGAGGTTTGTAATTGTTGGGTCATACTATCGATGCCGAGTTTGCGCATGCCATCTTTAATTTCTTCCAAATCACTATCTGTGGTCGTTTGGAAGGCATCGGAAACAAACTCTGACTCGGAGGTTGATGCTAAACGCACAGCCTTTTGAGGCTCTTGGGTAATGCACAAATTGCCAGTAGTCTCTGACTTTGAGGAGGAGGAGGAGGCATCATTTTTGGATGATGATGTTTGATCAGATTTCACAAGGGATTTATCATTTGAAGCTGAAGTTTCTTTTGTTTGGGAAACTTTAACTGGTTTTAAGGGTTTTTGAGATTATTTTTAAAGACATTGATCGATGCGTTTGTTTTTTTTTTTCATTATTGAAAGTTGTTGGTTTGTTTTGTTGTTGTGTAGTAAAGTGTTGATTGAGGTCGTGTATATATTTTTTTTTTAATTTTCAAATTTCATTTTTAGTTTTTTTTTTCAAAGGAAAAAAAAAATTGAAAAAAGAAAACGAAAATAATCAACCAAGTCAGAAAATAAACATGAAAATAAAATAAAATAAAACAAAATTTAAAAAAAAATAAACAAATATAATAAAACTTATATTAAACTTAAAATCTACAATAAAGGTGCATGGTTCCTTAGGGAACTTTTTTTAAAGAGAAAAGAAAAGAAAAGACAACTTAAAAGAGAAACTAGAATACTTAGCTGAATATTAAGAGTAAACAAGAGAGAACCACAAACCGAAATAGTTTAATGAGCAAAAAAGAAAAATCCAAATCAATTTTTTTTAAAAGAGCTCAACGGAAAACGTTATACTTTTTTTTTATTATTTTTGTATAACAAAACTTTAACGCATTTCTTTTATTTTTTGTTTTTTGCTCACAAATCAGTGTTATTTCAGAGTCTAAGTAAGTTAAGATAATTTGAGAAAGAAACTTTGACAGACAGTTACTTAAAAAAAAAAATACAAAGATAGAGAGCGAGATTGAGAGTTTGGTTTTGAGATATTTATAGAGCAAGTAGAAGAGAGATAGGGTCAGCGTGTGTGCTTTAACTCAATAATTACAGTGCTCGCGCTTAAAGTTCTTTTTTCTTTGATAAACTAAACTAAAGCCAAAAGGTTTCAAATCATAATTTTAACAACTTGGTCTTTCTCATTTCACTCAGAGAGTGAGAGAGAGAGAAACCGAAATAGAGATAGTTTGAGTTAGATTAAGAGAGAGAGAGAGACATAGAGAGTGAGCGATTTAACGAGAATTATCACAAACCAAAAACGAAATATAGAGGGAGTAGTAAAACTATAAGCATTTGAGTACTGTGATAAAAATGTTCTTTTGATTTTTGTCTTTAAGAGTTTGAAAGTGTGTGATAAGAGTGGAGTGATATTTTCGATTTTTGAGAGTGTGTGTGTGTTTTTTTTTATTTTTGGTTTTCTTTTTTTTTTAATTAATTTAAACAGAATAAAGAGAGTTACAAAAACATTATCAAATTTTTGATTTTGAATTTAAATTTGTTAAGCTGCAGTTAATTAGCAATTGAAGATGTATGAAATTAAAAGCTAATAGATTGATTAAAATTAATAAAAAAAAATATATATATGATAATTAAAACAAAAATAATATATAAAAATTAAAAAAAAATTAATAAAAGAGAAATTCTTTAGAGTGGAAAAGACTTATGGAATATCTTATACTCTGTGATAGATTTTAGACTCGACGCCTGATACGAGAGCCTTAATTCAGAAATAAGAGAATGAAATGAAGTTGCCTACAAAATTGGCAAATAGGTCCATATGGCAGGTTTATCCAAATATGGACCAAATTCAGCACAAAAGTCGAGGAATCCAACACAATCCATTGCTCCAAATCTCGGCAAAATCTGACAATAAATACATCATTTATGGGCCCAAGACCTTTTAGTTGGAAGGTCGATCAGTATAAGGACTGTATCAAAATATGGTCTGATGCGAACTATACTCGGCTCGGTAGGCGAGGACCCTAAGACCGTTCACTGTATCAAATTTCAGCGAAATCGCTATTGATATCGAATTGTCTTATACAACCCATTGAGCGAAATCTGGTAATAAATGGGGCTTTTAAGGGCTCAAGATCTTAAATCATGAGATCGGTCTATATGACAGATATATCAACCTATAAATCGATCAGCCCCATATTCGGTACAGATTTCGGGCGCTATTGGGTAATAAATGCGCCTTTAATGTACGCAAAACTTTATATCGTCACATAGATCCATATGGGGGCTATATGAAGATATAGCCCGATATACCTCATCTTCGAACTAAATCTGCCTGTGATAAAAAAAAAAAAATTAACCGTGCGAAGAATAAGCTCAATATCGTTATTTTTATACCCATTACCATAGGATGGGGGTATACTAATCTGGTCATTCCGTTTGTAACACATCGAAATATTGGTCGAAGACCCCATAAAGCATTTATATTCTTGATCCTCCCGAGACTCTAAGTCGATCAGCCATGTCCGTCCGTCCATTTGTCGAAATCACGACAGTGGTCCATCTGTCGAAATCACGACAGTGGTCGAACGCGTTAAGCTATTTAGCTGCTTGAAATTTTGCACAGATACTTAATATTGATATGGATCGTTGAGGATTCCAAATGGGCCCTATCGGTTCAGATTTCGATATAGCTCACATATAAACCGATCTTCCGATTTAACTTCTTGACCACCTGGAAGAAGCAATTTTTGTCCGATTATGCTGAAATTTTGTACGTAGTGTTCTGTTATGTGCCTGGTACGGTACAAATCGGTCTATAATCTGATATAGCTCCCATATAAACCGATCTCCTGATTTAACTTCTTGAGCCCGGAATCATTTCTCCATCGACCATCACATTTGGCTCATTATGGACTTCACGTGTATCTGTAGTGAACAATGTGGTAGAAGTTTTGGTGGCAGATATCTTCAAATTTCTTGCAGCGAAATAAGGGGTAAGTTCGTTGAGGCATTGCCAGAGCTACTAATGAATCCAGAAAAAGCCACAGTTTGGTGCGGTTTATGGGCTGGTGTCATCATTGGTTCGTACTTCTTCAAAGATAATGTGAATCGTAACGTAACTGTGAATGGTAAGGGCTACCGTGAGATGATACCCAACTTTTTTTGCCCAAAGTGCAAGAGTTTGACATTTGAATTGGCCACCTAAATCGTGCGATTTAAAGCCTTTAGACTATTTTTTTTTTGGGTCTATGTTAAATCCTATGTCTATATATATAGACATGCCCGCTTCAAATGACACATTGGAAGACAACATTGAAGCACTTTTTCGTGTGATACCGGCCGAAATGTTGTAAGAGTATGCCAAAATTGAACTAAGTTGACACCTCACAGTGTCATTAACTAAATGACTGAAGTACTTTTAAGTGAACATGTTGTTGTTGTTGTAACCACATTTTCATGTGGAGGTGGCGATCCTCGTCAAGCTTCTGTAGGTGAGTAAGCTCGTTCAGCTTGGACAGGGTGGCCATTGGATATTTTAAGGCGCCAAGAACTCGCCTTGTCATATCGAGCATCGTAGGCACCCAGTATTTGTGCAAGAGCCGGTGCCACCCGACCTCTCACTGAGACTCTGCGATCGATACCGCTGATTGTCCGCGACTGCAGTTACAGCTACTCCGGATGGAGCATTCCAATATCCACAACCTGTGAACGCGCCCGGTAGCTCGCAGCTAAGCTTCTTGTGACAGCAATGAACACCATACAGATGGGATCTCAATGTTTCAGCTTGTGTGGTGCTTACAGCTATCCTGTGCCGGGTTTAAGTTAACATAATACTGTCTTGTGATCTTAAGACATCTTATGGTTAATCCTATGACCATTTCGATACATAAATCCATTTGGATATATATCTAGACATTTTACCTTCTATATAAATCTGCAAAATCTGAGATGCACTCTAAAAAAATTCTCTTTTATTTGGAAAAAATAAAATAAAAACAAAATCTTATATTCACCGAAAAATTATAGGAAAAAAACTTATTTATAATAATAAAAGGTGAAATAACTTTGATAAATACAAACAAAAATCCTAAAGTCTAATAGACTTTTCGATTTCATTTATTTTATGAATTCATATTAAGATTCTAAAAAAAAGAACTAAGAAGTTCATACTATGATACTGAATTCAAATTATACAGAAATAAAGAAGAAAATCATATAAAAAAACTTAATACCGGAGTTTTTTTAAGATAGTTCGATAGATAGATTGAGTTTGAGAGGTAGATAGATAGATAGATAGATAAAGTGGTAACTAGAGAACAAACACTAATTAGAACTTACCATCTTCACCACTTGAGGCTTGTGCAACACCATCTTCACCCAGAGTACCCAATTCAGCGGCTTGAATGATAAGCGAAACGCGGTAGAAATAATTTCTCCAGAAGTTTTCTTCAGTGATGCTAGATTTGTAAAGAGAAGAAAAGAGTAACAAGGATGAAAAGTGATTTGTGTGTGTGTGTATTGGAAAATGGGTGGTAAATGGAGAAGAATTATAATCAATTGTATTTTATACTTCTTCATAATTTTGGAAAAGTGTTCGTTGACGCGATGTATAGAACAATTTTCGAGAAGATTTGTAGGCAACTTTTCTTCAATGTGGGTAGCGAAAGAGGATATCATTGCGTGTGAGGAAGTATTATCAACTCTTCGTGACGACGACAAACTCATGGGTTTTTAATCGTCCGGAGGATGTCATACGACAATTCATTGCGTATGCGTATGTTTTTACAACTCTTCACTACGATTCCATCACAGCTCAATACGTTGTAATTGTCCATACGATTTATTTATAAATCGTCTTATTCGCGATTGTTCTTGTTTTAGTGGATGGTGAAAATAGGGCTTGAATTGAATAATGCTATTCGAGGTTTTGTTTTGAGTGGACAACTTCCAAAACATAAAACGGAATTCTCACATGGCTTATATGACGATTGGTATTTAGTACGATGATGAGGCGCCCCGGTAGCCGAGTTAGTAGCGCTCTCGGATTGCCAGTGCGGGGGTCATGGGATTGATTCCCGCCAGAGGCCTTGGTCTGCCACTACTAGAGTTTCCCAATGGACTTAAAATTGTCTAAGTGAGTCTGAACGGGATTGCCACTCTAACCTAACCTAACCTAGTATAATGAGGAATACGATTTTTTTTCAAGAAGATTCGCAATTGTTATTTTTGCCATTACGTACCAATTGATAGGGATTTTGTCGTTTTCTAAGTGAATTATACAGAACTACTCATTAATCACTCGTCCACACACCATTATTACGCGACTCTAAACCTTGCAGGACTCTTCTGATTTTCTCGTTAACAACTTAAATGGAAGATTGGCGGAACGCTCTTCCTGAAGAATCATCTTGAGTACAAGACTCCCCACGACAGGGGAGTCGTTTACGAATTTTAGATGAACTCGTCCGCGATCATAATCTTCATTTAGAAGATTAGCGTAATTTTTTTTTTTTGGTATAGTAGTGTAGATGACTACGCTCCATCTTTGGTATTACCAGGGATATTGTAGATCCAATGAGATCTATCACTCATGATGGAAGCCAGCAATAGTACACTAATATGGGGAAGAGGTAAATCCCCGCTTATGCGAGTTATAGCCATTCTTTTGGTACTGAGAATGACCGCTCTTAGAGTTACAGTATCTTAACGAACATTGTCTGTAGTCGTAATTATCGTTATTGCTGGCAGACCTACACGCTTTGGAGTTTATGATTATATAACTAAACTCCCAGTCGGATTCCTTTTCAGAAGCATTTATTAGTCCAATAGCCTCTATCACGTATAGTGGCATTGTACTTTCTAAAAAATGGCGGCCCCTTATCATTGAGCTTAAACATTAAGACTGCACTCATTGAGATGAGAGAGGTATCCTCTGTTCCTTAATGGAAGGTTCATGGGAAATTTTGTATAAAATAGCGTGTCAGAAAATATGAATTCTACGATGATATCGAACATTGAATGATGTATGACATAGTGTCGGTCAAAGATAATCTACACTTAATCTCAAGGCAGTGTTTGAAGCAATTAGTCCAGGCACTGTATTCGGAGGTATTAAACGTGGAATAAAGTTCAGTACATCAAATGGTGTCATCCTCTCTGCGACTTAGTTGCAAAGAGCAGCCACATTTATATCTGACTGAGTGTGGAGCAGTTGTTGGATTTTTGAAACGCTGTCCACTATACGGCAACACCATATATCATTTAATTGGTCGGACATCTGTCCGTTATTGGTCAGACATTTGTCCGGAGGCTACCGTAGCGAAGAGGTTAGCATGTCCGCCTATGACGCTGAACGCCTGGGTTCGAATCCTGGCGAGACCATCAGAAAAAAAATTTTAACGGTGGTTTTCCCCTCGTAATGCTGACAACATTTGTGAGGTACTATGCCATGTAAAACTTCTCTCCAAAGAGGTGTCGCACTGCGGCACGCCGTTCGGACTCGGCTATAAAAAGGAGGCCCCTCATCATTTAGCTTAAACTTGAATCGGACAGAACTCAGTGATTTGTGAGAAGTTTGCCCCTGTTCCTTAGTGGAATGTTTATGGGCAAAGTTTGCAGTGTTTTGCAGATATCTGTAGTATATATCAACGTCAGCGATTTTTTAAACCTTCTTGTAGATGTAAGGTTAAAATGGTTGCGTAATAAACTATATCGACCTTTTGATATAGCAATCCTTCTTATTTCGGATTGGTATGAAAATCACCAAAGATTAATGGTGGTGGCTATACAAAACTATAGTCGAAGGACATATTGATACGAGAACAGTCCTATGGTTTGACCTGATTGAGACCCCTGCTAATGACCGCGTGCGTACGATTTAATCGCGATTTGCGTCGAAACCATCCAGCCTTATCCAAGCTGATATGGAGAATTCCCAGAGGAACTTCTACAAGAAAACCGAAATCGGAGAAAAATCGCCTCCCTAATTGGGAAAGCCTGTGCGCCTGTAGACCCGGATATGGACAGAGCAAGTGCTCGATTGCCTCCTCCTCATTCTCATCAAAATACAATAGCTTCCGCAGTAATAATTATGCGTGATTCCAAAGTGCGCGGCCACTTGGCCCCTCGCATAATGGCTGGTTTAACACCTTTAATATTTAGGCTAGTTTGAAAAGAGGGTGCATATCGAAGGACATATCGATACAAGAACAGTCCTATGATTTGACCCGATTGAGACAGTGGCTAATGACCGCGTGCGTACGATTTAATCGCGTCTTTCGCCGAAACCATCCAGTTTTATCTAAGCTCTTATGGGGTTTTCCCAGAGGAACAATTGCAGAAACGCCGAAATCGGAGAAAAACCGCCACCCTAATTGGGAAAGTCTGTGCGCCTGCAGACCCGTATATGGACAGAGCAAGTGCTCGATTGCCTCCTCCTCATTTTCATCAAAACAGCTTCCGCAGTAATAATTATGCGTGATTCCCAAGTGCGTGACCACTTGGCCTCTCGCATAATGGCTGGTTAAACTCCTGGCTTCTTAACAAAGGCCAGCAATTCCCTCTTCCTCGTCCGGTTGTCAGTATGTTTGCATGCGCATTCGTCGCTCACTCCCTTAACTCGGACTGCGTCGTCCCGAAAGATTTCGGTTTAACCAAGTTTATTGACCGCAGTCCTCTGGCCTTCAAATCGTCTGCCCTTCTATTTCCCCTTACTCCGTTATGGCCCGGCATGGCCAAACGATGCGGATTTTCCCATCCTCAGAGAAGACGTTAATCTCCTTCTTACACTACAAGACTGTTCGTGACCTTACCGTCCTGGTTGTTATTGCCCTTATGGCAATTTTGCTGTCGGTATAGATGTTCAGACTCGACGTCTTCGCGTTAGCACCACACCACTTCACGCATTCCGTGATCGCCCGGATCTACGCCTGCAGGACTGTATTATGGTCTAAAACAGATGTCAGTCCCTGGGTTCTCCATGTAAACCTTCAGGCCCACTCTGCCCTCTAGTTTTGATCCATCCGTGTAACATGATCTTCCAGATGGCAATACTAGGGTTCCGTCAATCCTAGGTACTAGGCAATACTAGGGTTCCGTCAATCCACACCACTTCACGCATTCCGTGATCGCCCGGATCTCCGCCTGCAGGACCGTAATATGGTCAGGCAGTCTAAAACAGATGTCAATCCCTGGGTTCTCAATGTAAACCCCTAGGCCCACTCTGCCCTCTAGCTTTGATCCATCCGTGTAACATGATTTTCCAGATGGCAATACTAGGGTTGCGTCAATCCAAGAGACTGTGCCGATGGCAGCAGTGCGTCGCACTCGACTTCAAGGTTCATCTCAGGTATCCGATCGGAAACCTCTCCACTTCCTTCCAGGTTTTCTATCGTCGCCTCGATTATACCGCGATGGTATGAGCTGCTCCCATCCTTAATCCATTCTCCCATCGCCTTAAGTCTCATAGCCTTGGTGGCTGCCTCACACTTAATCTGTATGTCAATGGGTCGGATATCTAGAATAGTCACCAGTGCCCTAGTGGGAGTGGTCCTCATCCCTCCGCCTATGCCAAGACAACATGTTCTCTGAACTTTTTGTATGATCCTTATGTTGCACTTTTTCTCCATAGCAGTCCACCAAACTACTGAGGCGTAAGTGGACTATCCTAGGATTCAGGCCCCATTTAGAGCCTAAGGCCCGTCTAAATAGTGCCCTGCACCACGATTTACTTTAATGCAACACGATTTACTCTATGGCAATATGTACGGATTTTGATCGAAATTCTACATATAGTGGACTATCCTAGGATTAAGGCCCCATTTCGTGCCTAAGGCCCTTCTACGTAGTACCCTGCACCACGATTTACTCTATGGCAATATGTACGGATTTTGATCGAAATTCTTTATATCAAATTTAAGCAAATTTTAAGTTCGACGACTTAGCCTGCACATCCAATGTGGTGTAGGGCATCAAAATGTCGGCTTCGTCCGACTTTAGCCGGTCCTTACTATTTTAAGGTTTCTTGATCAAAACTTCTTAGATTTTGTCACAGATTACAGTTTTGAAAATCGACCCACTCTAAGGTACCACACTGTAACGTAGTTCTATTGTTGTACTCCTCGATCGTTGATGTCCCAAAGAACTCGCAGAAGTGTTAACACTTCATACATCGATTACACCTCTTGAACAACATGATAATGATTTCGTTTCAACAAACGGAACAGAACCAACGTTCGAAGTTCTTTTAAGCCCAATAGCATAGGGAGCAGACATTTGGATTGGGAGTCTTCCAGGACGAAACAAGAAACAGCAGCAGAATCTAGCCGATGAAGGATTCTAGGGGGAATACAACCTTCTGCCATAGAATTGCTTATATTGGGTTGCCCAAAAAGTAATTGCGGATTTTTTAAAAGAAAGTAAATGCATTTTTAATAAAACTTAGAATGAACTTTAATCAAATATACTTTTTTTACACTCTTGAAAAAGTTTGTCAACGCCGACTATATGAAAAATCCGCAATTACTTTTTGGGCAACCCAATAGTTTCAACAAAAACAGTTCTTCCATAAACCACCCGCATTGGCATTTTCAATCATACTTACATTTTGGGTACCAATTCAAAGCGCATTGTTTCCAGATTCTTGTCCTCTTCCATGATGGCATTGGCGGTAGGATAGGCGGTATCATAGTTGAATTCGAAATCAATACCAGCTGGTGGTGCGCGTACAAAATTACGTCTGTCCTGTGAGAGACCCATGATCTCCTCCTTGATTTTGGCCTCATTGGTCAGACCAACCCAGGGAGCAACAGCCTGGCCATTACCGCCAGCCTGGCCCTTGATGAAGGCTTCTTGCTCTTTGTTAAATGATTCCATAATGGGCTTTAAAAGTGCAAAAACAAAACAAAAGTTAAAAGATTTATCCCAAAAGGATAGAAAAGGGATTCCAACGACTTACATTCTTCTTAACAGTTTCTTTGATCTTTGAACCAGCTTCAGTGAAAGCAGATGACAAAAATGAGCCAAAATGTTTGGCCTGTTGTGTTACCTTTGTGGTAACTGTAAGGTGGTGGTATAGATGGCCATTTGAAATATTGAAGTTTTGGTCAAGGTGGTGGGGATGGGTGGTCATTTGATAGATTTGAAAAACAGAATAATTCAATAGATTAATTATGCCAAAATGTCATTTAGAGTAGGGGAGATGGAAAGGTTTTTTTTTTTCTCAACAAAACTACTGGCTAACAATGAGGGTTAACGAGATTGTTGTTGCTGGTTTTGGCAGCGATTATTATGGGACAACAACAACAACAATAATTAATGTTTAATGTTTAGATTACTACTTGTAAGAGAGCAAAAGAAAGAGAGTGAGAGAGATAGAGAGTAGAATTTGATTTTATATATTGGATTTAGGGGAGTGTGGGATAGAAGTGCTACAACCGGAAACGGAAATGGGGTTGGTTTTCTCTAATTGACTTTAAGTTGAATTTTTGATTTGATGTTGTTTGTTATGACATGTTATGAGTGCTATATAGTAAATATATTTTATTTTGTTAGTTTTTTTTTGTTAAGTTGTTGTTAAGTAACCTGTCACTTGTTTCTCTGTTTTGATTTTTTTCATAGAAATAGTTTTCTTTTTAAGCTTTTATAAGGATTTTAATTAGATTTTGGTTTTTCTCGAGTTAACCTTGTTATTGTTGTTAATCATTTTCATTTATTGAAAATATTTTTGGTTAGTTGAATTTTGTCTTAGAAAGAAATGTTACCAATTGTTTGTTTGTTTTTTTGGAATTGTGACACGTACTTTTTACATCATCGCCCTTACCCTGTCCAATTTGACCCTCTTCGCCCAGTTGAGCCTCATCACCGGATGCTGCAAGTGAATCAGCACCTTCCGTGGCACTGTAAATAAAATACACAGTATAGCAAAAAAGAGGAAGAAACAAAAAGATGAAACGAAAAACCAATTAGTGATGCTCAAGATGTGGGAGTTTCAAAAAAAAGAAATAGTTAAGCAAAATTTTACTGAAAGATTTTGGTTTTTACTAACGAAAAAACACTTCACATTCATCAGGCAAAATCAAATAGCCAAAGCAAACAAAGTCAAAACGGAGTGGGGGTATATTTTTTAGATATATTTTTAAACATGCAGAATTTTTGCTTTTCTTTTATATAAAATTTAAAGTTTTTGTTTATATTTTTTAACATTAGTTTAAAAATAAAAAAAATTAAAAAAAATGCTTAAATTATTGTATCATTAAAATACATTTATTTCCATAAAAAAAAAAAAATATAATTATAAAAAATTCATTTACTTTCTTTTAAAAAATCCGCAATTACTTTTTGGGCAACCCATTATAAAGAAAAATTTTATGAAAAATTCCCATTTTCTATACCCACCACCAAAATTCATTTTGTCATTTCGTTAGCAACACATCGAAATACCCATTTCCGACCCTATTCTTGATCTTGATCCGTCCGTCTGTCTGTTGAAATCACGCTACAGTCTTTAAAAATAGAGATATTGAGCTAAAACTTTTCACAGATTCTTTCTTTGTTCATGACCAGGTTAAGCTCGATGATGAGCTATATCGGACTATATATTTATACTAGCTGACCCGGGCCCGCTCCGCTGCGCCTTCTTTTACTTTATATGGAACAAAAGTTTCCTTGGAATATTTATTTTCGAAAATCCTTGCTAACTTGACCAAGAGTTTAACAATACAAGTGCCTTTAACTGAATCCCATATGACCTTTATTGGTCTACGAATTAAAGTTTGGATGTAAGGTGTACTCCATTCTTAAAATATTGGGTTGCCCAAAAAGTAATTGCGGATTTTTTAAAAGAAAGTAAATGCATTTTTAATAAAACTTAGAATGAACTTTAATCAAATATAATTTTTTTACACTTTTTTTCTAAAGCAAGCTTAAAGTAACAGATGATAACTGACAGAAGAAAGAATGCAATTACAGAGTCAGAAGCTGTGAAAAAATTTGACAACGCGGACTATATGAAAAATCCGCAATTACTTTTTGGGCAACCCAATACTACATTTCAGTCCGATATTCTCATGATGTCTGATTTAGTGGTGTTTTAGGGGGGAGGTGGTCCCCCAGATACTTGGCCCTGAAAAAATATCAGCATCGTGCTGTTCTCTCAAATACCATTTATTTAAACCCCATATTGCCATTGGCTTAAGTGGAGTTTACATGATGAGGCGTCCCCCCAAACACATGTCACCAAAATAGGTTATCAAATTCGTTTTCTAATCTCAAATATCTTTCATTTGAGCCACATATTGGCATGGTCGAAAAATTTTTTCCCTTTGTGGGTGTTTTTGAGAAAGGGGTGATGCCCTAAATATATGGTCCTACATTTGGATATCAAATTCGTATTCTACTCGCAAATACCTTTATTTGAGCCCCATATTGCGATGGTCATTAAAAAATTGCTGTTTGTGGGGTATTTTGGGAAAGGGGTAAACCCCCAGAAAATTGGTACCCAAAAAGGGGTATCAATTTTTGCTGTACCCCCCAATACCTTTCATTTAAGCTCCACAGTGACATGTTCGGTAAATATGCCCGATTAAGGGGTGTTTTGGGGCTTGGGGTGGTTTCTTATCCTAAATACTTTTCATTTGAGTCCCATATTGTCGTGGTTGGCCTAAATATATGTTTGGTAGGTTTTAGGGTGGGGCAGCCCCCCTAGGTACCCCACCCCAAATTTTGGATAACAAATTTTTATTTTTAGGATACTATATGAGAGCACACCAAATTTCGCTTAAATCGCACCACCCATCTCCGAGATGTGTCGTTTCTGAAAATTAGGGTAAGGGGGAGGGTCCGCGCCCCCTTCAGATATCAAAAAATGTAGTATCCTATTTTCACCACGGGGTCATTATGTACCATCTGTGAAAATTTCAAGAAAATCGGTTCAGCCGTTTCTGAGTCTATAAGGAACACATAAACATACAAACAAACAAAGAAACCTACAAACAAACACAAATTGATTTTTATATATAGGATAGCCCTCATACAGACCGATCTGCCGATTTAAGGTCTTAGGCCCGTAAAAGCCACATTCATTATCCGATTTTGCCAAAATTTGGAACGGAGAGTTGTGTTAAGCCCTTCAACATCCTTCTTCAATTTGGCTCAGATCGGTCCAGATTCGGATATAGCTGCCATATAGACCGATCCGCCGATTTAGGGTCTTAGGCCCATAAAAGGCGCATTTATAATACGATTTTGCTGAAATTTAGGACAGTGAGTTGCGTTAGGCCCTTCGACATCCTTCATCAATGTGGCCCAGATCGGTCCAGATTTGGATATAGCTGCTTTATAGACGGATCCGCTGATTTAAGGTTTTGGGTCCATAAAAGGCGCATTCATTGTTCGGTGTCGCCGAAATTTGGGACAGTGAGCTAAGTTAGGCCCCTCGACATGCTTCTTCAATTTGGCTCAGATCGGTCCAGATTCGGATATAGCTGCCATATAGACCGATCCGCCGATTTAGGGTCTTAGGCCCATAAAAGGCGCATTTATAATACGATTTTGCTGAAATTTAGGACAGTGAGTTGCGTTAGGCCCTTCGACATCCTTCTTCAATTTGGCTCAGATCGGTTAAGATTTGGATATAGCTGCCATATAGACCGATCTCTCAATTTAAGGTCTTAGACTCATAAAAATCGCATTTATTGTCCGATGTCGCCGAAATTTGGGACAGTGAGCTAAGTTAGGCCCCTCGATATCGTTTTGCAATTTGGCCCAGATTGGTCCAGATTCGGATATAGCTGCCATATAGACCGATCTCTCGATTTAAGGTCTTAGACCCATAAAAGGCGCATTTATTGTACGATGTCGCCGAAATTTGGGACAGTGAGTTAAGTTAGGCCCCTCGACATGCTTCTTCAATTTGGCTCAGATCGGTTCAGATTTGGATATAGCTGCCATATAGAACGATCCGGCGATTTAAGGTTTTTGGTCCATAAAAGGCGCATTTATTGTCCGATGTCGCCGAAATTTGGTACAGAGAGTTTTGTTAGGCCCTTCGACATCCTTCTTCAATTTGGCTCAGATCGGTTCAGATTTGGATATAGCTGCCATATAGACCGATCATTCAATGTCCGATGTCGCCGAAATTTGGGACAGTGAGTTGTGTTAGGCCCTTCTTCGACAACCCTCCTCAATTTAGCCCAGATCGGTTCAGATTTGGATATAGCTGCTCATTTATAATCCGATTTCGCTGAAATTTGACAAAGTGACTTATGTTAGGCTTTTCGACATCCATGTCGTATATGGTTCAGATCGGTCTAACAAACAGACCAATATTTTGTTTTACAAAATTGTACAATGACTTGTACTTATTAGACCACTCAATATCCATATTTCGATAAAGCTGCTATGGGGGCATAAACTATGCATTTTTTTCACCGGATTATGGCGAAAGGTGGTTTACATATACACCCGAGGTGGTGGGTATCCAAATCGGCCCGGCTGAACTTAACGCCTTTTTACTTGTTTTTTTTATTGTTCAATTTTCTTTTTCTTCGAAACATCAAAAAGTGGTCAGCTTTGAGCATTTTTTAAAATTGTTTAGTGGCCACATTTAAAAGTTCAGAATAAAAGTTGGGTTCTGTGCAGATGGGTTAAAACGTCTAAAAATTCCTACTAAAATCAATAGATTTATATGCTGGGCCACTATGACCCCGTATGTATGTCCGTTGCGTTGCGTTGCCATGGCCTATTATTAGAAGTAGAAAGTGTTTTGGTCAGACCACGAAGCTAATGGGCCACAATAAGTCCTTGTGCTTACTTAATAACAATTCGGCATCTAGAGACACTTATGCCTCACTCTCATGTTTCTGATTGACAATTTTCAAAATGTTCACCATGTTGACATATGGTGAACATTTCGCTTCGAACTGCAAAGAGAAAATCCGCATAAATTCTTCAGCGGTAGGTTTAGCCTCACAAATGAGGAAGCCTACGTAACACAGAGGATAACATGTCCTCCATCAAGAAACTTGCCATTGGTGGTTATCACCTCCAAATGCTAACAACAATATTGAGGTAATCAGCCATGTCAAACTTCTCTGTCAACTAGTATCGCTCTGCGGCACGACGTTTGGACTTTGCAAACAAAAGAGGTTCATCACTCATTAATATGAGAGAAGTATCGCCGCTGTTTTTAATGAAATGCTCATGGACAAATTTGCATTTGCTAAGCAGCGATACCTGTAAGGCTTTCAGATATCCCATTGTCCAATTCTCTTCAAAGAGATATTCCAGGCTTCCTCACCAGAAAATAAAGCTGAAAGTCTTTTTTGGCTGACCCATTTGAAAAAAAAAATTTTCAAAAGAAAATCAAAAAAATTATTCATAAACTTAACCGGAAGTTTAAAAAAGACCTAAACTTTATTCTCGCCTGGGGTATTCTCCTTTCTGCTCCCTGCCACATGCCCTCATTGTCACAAGTGGTGCCTTCATCCCCAATTTGTTTATTTTCTGGGGACAACGCAAGAAAAAAGAAAAAAATATTCTTGATTCATATGCGTAAAATTGACATTAAATCTGAAAACTTTACCCCCCGCCCAAAGAATGTCCCAAAGGGAAAGAATTCTTATGAAATCACTGTTAAATCCTTAGAAAAATTCATAAAACTTTATTGAAGGTTATAAAGAAATATTATAATTTGTACAATCAGTCATTCGCCACGTGAGTTTGGAGAATGGTAAGCGAGGGAGATAGAGAGAGAAAACACGGGTAGCTGGTTATTGTCCACAAGTTCTTATTTGTAGTTGAAGGAAGAAGAACAACGAAAATCTTCCTCCATTTCGTACGCTTTTAGCAACTCTCTGTGGTATAAAAATCTTCAAGAAAGATTGGCATGGTCTCTGACCATATTGCCAACCACAATTGTGGTAGTTAGGAAAATCATATTTTATGCGAACTTCCATGCATAATGAAGAATTATTCTAATGGTGGATTTAAAATCCCATTTTTATTCCCTTTCCTTTGCACAAGCTTCGCCAAATCAACAATACAAAACATAGCCATTATTCCATTTCCTGGCCACAAGCTTCACCAGACCAACAACACAAAATATAGCCTTGCTGAGTGAGGCTTGCTTATGAGGTGTCGTGAAGATGGTTCATAAGGAATTGTTATTCGTGGCTCTGGTCACCTTACATCGCCTTGTAAATGTAGATGTGAAAGGATAATAAATAACACGAGGGCTTTATGTACCCAATAGGATTAAAGGTCAAACATTTATTTTCAAAACTAAAGTGAAGTAACTTTCAGAGATGTTAAACTAAATTTAATTATGGCCAATTTTGTGATTTGTTGAGTACAATTTTTCTTTGTGTGAAAGAAGTTTTACTTGATATTAAGGAATTTGCTTTTCACTTTTAAAGACTAAATTATTTTTATGAAGTTAAAAATGTCATGTTGGTTAGAAACGCGAGGACGAGCTCGGATAACACACCCAAAAAGAATTGTGGTAATTTTTAAGATTTAAGCCAAAGATAAAGAACTAGGTTTAAATATCAGATTCCTTCGTTGAAGGATATTTTACCAAATATTGAAGATTTTTTTAACCTAAATATAAGTTTATTTGAACATTTGCGTCTTATATTTAAGACAAAGCAATGTGGGTTCCTTAAAAATGGTTTCACGGGAAGCCTAAGGCATTTCTCTAGGAAAGTTTAGTCGCTCACTCCCAAAGTTCTGGCTAGTGATGCTAAGTGACTGGCTAGTGATGCTAATGCACATCACCAGATATAGGGAAGTTCTGATGTCATCGAAGGGGGTGCTTATCGAATATATTGTAAGTTGCAATCTGGCGATTTGTAATAAAGGGGATAAATCGACCTTTATTACCAGGAACAGGACGGAAGTACTAGATATTACCTTTGCATCGGCAAAGAATATATGACAGGGAAATGTTGGAAGACCGCAGCTTCTCTGATTATCGTTATATTAGTTTAAGCTTTGGATAAAATACTGCAGAAGTGGTCCCTCCGCTAAACAGAAAAAAAAAAACGGATTGGGATAAATTTTGGCACAAATTCTGCATGTCTATCCCTTCTGGACCAGAAAAGAAAGTGGCGAATGTGCAGGCTATAGATATAATGGTCAAGCGGATCACGAAGGCCCTGAATAACTCTCTCGTGTCAGCATGTCCTAGTAACAGGTCAAGGGGCAAACAGCGACCGCCATGGTGGACCCCAGAGCTGGTTGGTCTAAGGAAGGACAGCAGAAAAAGGTGAGAACTGGTATGAACCATACTTACCATAGTTATTGGAAGTCGAAACAAAAGACTTCATGCCAAATTTTAGCCATCTCTAGAGCCTCTAGAGAGGCTCAAGAGGTCAAGATCCAAGTTCGGTTTATATGGCAGCTATATGAAGTTATGAACCGATTTCGACCATACTTAACACATTTGTTGGAAGTCATAACAAAACACCTCACACAAAATGTCAGCCAAATCGTATAAGAATTGCGCCGTCTCGAGGCTCAAGAAGTCAAGACCCAAAATAGGTTTATATGGCAGCTACATCAAAACATGTACCGATATGGCCCATTTTCATCGACCTATACTGATAGGATTTATTTGTGCAAAATTTCAGGCGCCTAGCATTTCTCCTTCCAAAGTTTGAGTGCTTTCCACACACAGACAGATGAACGGACGGACGACGGACATGGCTAGTTCGACTCAGAACATCGAGACGATCAAGATCGGAATAACGAAATTGGTATACCCCCATGCTTTTGTGGAGGGTATACAAATTTCCGACTTTCGATAAGCCAATTTTCTCCCAAAACATGACTTTACATGACAGGAACATTTTTTTTTTAACAAGTTTCATTCGCTTACTTTACGCTAATTAAATTTCATTAGAATACCTCTTTCCTAACTCGAGGTAGGATTATTTCTAAGGCAGCTCTATTCAGGGGTATTTTTCTGCACAATCGGACCCTCCCCCTTACCCTAATTTTCAGAAGCGCCAGATCTCGGAGATGGGTGGTGCGATTTAAGCAAAATGTTGTGTGCTCTCATATAGTACCCTAAAAATATGGATGGGGTACCTAGGGGGGCCGCCCCATCCTAAAACCTACCAAACATATATTTAGACCAATCACGACAATATGGGACTCAAATGAAAGGTATTTAGGATAAGAAAAGGTATTTGATATCCAATTGGCGGACCAAGTGTTGGGGGGACCACCCCAACCCCCAAAACACGCCTAAAACGGACATATTTACCGACCTTGGCTATGTGGGACTCAAATGAAAGGTATTTGCGAGGAGAATACGAATCTAATATCCAAATGTGGGACCACGTTTCTGGGGGGCCACCCCACCCCCACAACACCACCCAAATAGGAAGTATTTGCGGACTATTGTAATATGAGGCTCAAATAAGATGGTTTTTAGAGTAGAACACGAATCCGATATATTGTATTTGGGTTGGAAATTTATTGATTTTCGAGAAATTTATATCCATTTTTGGGACAAAGCCCCTGGGCTTCACCACACAGTCAAACACAACTTATTTACCGAGCATGCCATTATGGGACTCATATGAAATGTTTCTGAAAATAGAGCACGAATCTTATATTTACTTTAATGGCTAAATGACCACTTCCGAAACGCGAAATATTTACCAATACGGTAATATGGGACTCAAAAGAAAGGTATTTGGAAGTAGGAGAAAAATTTGCCCAGGAACCGAGCAGGGGCAAACTTTTCCCGATTCAAGTTGAATTTATCAACGATAAGGGAGCTTTTTTATAGCCGAATCTGAACGGCGTGCCGCAGTGCGACACCTCTTTGGGAAAATTTTTATACATGACTATGCATGGCATGGTACCTCGCAAATGTCGCCAGCATAAGAGGGGATAGCCACCGCTTTAAATTTTGTTCGAAGTTCCGCCAGGATTCAAACACAGGTCACAGGCGGACCTAGGCTACAGAAGCACGATATGCACATTCAGGGCAAAGTGTCCCCACCCTAAAAAGACAGTAGAGAGTTAAAGAGACTCAGCGGAACGAGCTCTGTCCAGTAAAACAGTATCAAAGTTTAAAAATTCTATTTCGTTGCCATACAATCAGTTTTTTTTTATACCCTCCACCATAGGATGGGGGTATACTAATTTCGTCATTCTGTTTGTAACTACTCGAAATATTCGTCTGAGATCCCATAAAGTAGATATATTCTTGATCGTCGCGACATTTTATGTCGATCTAGCCATGTCCGTCCGTCTGTCTGTCGAAAGCACGCTAACTTCCGAAGGAATAAAGCTAGCTGCTTGAAATTTTGCACACATAGGCCACCGTAGCGCAGAGGTTAGCATGACCGCCTATGACGCTGAAAGCCTGGGTTCGAATCCTGGCGTGACCATCAGAAAAAAATTTTCAGCGGTGGTTTTCCTCTCCTAATGCTGGCAACATTTGCGAGGTACTATGCCATGTAAAACTTCTCTCCAAAGAGGTGTCGTACTGCGGAACGCCGTTCGGACTCGGCTATAAAAAGGAGGCCACTTATCATTGAGCTTAAACTTGAATCGGACTGCACTCATTGATATGTGAGAAGTTTGTCCCTGTTCCTTAGTAGAATGTTCATGGGCAAAATTTGCATTTGCATTTCTTATTAGTGTCGGTCGGTTGGTATTGTAAATGGGCTATATCGGTCCATGTTTTGATATAGCTGCCATATAAACCGATCTTGGGTCTTGACTTCTTGGGCCTCTAGAGTGCGCAATTCTTATCCGATTGGGATGAAATTTTGCACGACGTGTTTTGATATGATATCCAATAACTGTGCCAAGTATGGTTCAAATCGGTTCATAACCTGATATAGCTGCCATATAAACCGATCTTGGGTCTTGACTTCTTAAGCCTCTAGAGTGCGCAATTCTTATTCGATTGGGATGAAATTTTGCACGACATGTTTTGTTATGATTACCAATAACTGTGCCAAGTATGGTTCAAATCGGTTCATAACCTGTTATAGGTGTCATATTAACAGATCTGGGGACTTGACTTCTTGAGCCTCTTAAGGGCGCAATTTAAGTCCGATTTGACTGAAATTTTGAACGACGTGTTTTGTTATGATATCCAATAATTGTGCCAAGTATGGTTCAATTCGGTCCATAACCTGATATAGCTGTCATATAAACAGATCTGGGGACTTGACTTCTTGAGCCTCTTAAGGGCGCAATTTTAGTCCGATTTGACTGAAATTTCGCACGTGGCGTTTTGGTTTCATATCCAACAAATGTGCCAAGTATGGTTCAATTCGGTCCATAAACTGATATAGCTGTCATATAAACCGATCTTGGGTCTTGACTTCTTGAGCCTCTAGAGTGCCCAATTCTTATCCGATTGGGATGAAATTTTGCACGACGTGTTTTGATATGATATCCAATAACTGTGCCAAGTATGGTTCAATTCGGTCCATAACCTGGTATAGCTGTCATATAAACCGATTTTGGGTCTTGACTTCTTGAGCCTCTAGAGGGCGCAATTCTAATCCGATTGGGATGAAATTTTGCACGACGTGTTTTGATATGATATCCAATAACAGTGCCAAGTATGGTTCAAATCGGTTCATAGCCTGATATAGCTGTCATATAAACAGATCAGAAGACTTGACTTCTTGAGACTCTTGAGGGCGCAATTCTAATCCAATTTGACTGAAATTTTGCACATAGTGTTCTGATATCATTTCCAACAACTGTGCGAAGTATGGTTCAAATCGGTTCATAACCTGATGTAGCTGCCATATAAACCGATCTTGGGTCTTGACTTCTGGAGCCCTTTTGAGGGCGCAGTTTTAGTCCGATTTGACTGAAATTTTGCACGTAGTATTTTGTTATCATATCCAGCAACTGTGCCAAGTATGGTTCAAATCGGTTCATAACCTGATATAGCTGCCATATAAACCGATCTTGGGTCTTGACTTCTTGAGCCTCTAGAGGGCGCAATTCCTATCCGATTTGGCTGAAATTTTGTACGACGGATTCTCTCATGACCATCAACATGCGTGTTTATTATGGTCTGTTATCGGTCGATAGCCCGATACAGCTTCCATATAAATCGGTCTCTCTATTTTACTTCTTGAGCCCCCAAAGGGTGCAATTCTTATTCGAATTGGCTGACATTTTACACAGGTCTCCAACATATAATTTAATTGTGGTCCAAACCGGACCATATCTTGATATCGCTCTAATAGCAGAGCAAATCTTTTCTCATATCCTTTTTTTGCCTAAGAAGAGATGCCGGGAAAAGAACTCGACAAATGCGATCCATGGTGGAGGGTATATAAGATTCGGCCCGGCCGAACTTGGCACGCTTTTACTTGTTTAAGTTAAAGTCCATGCAAAGGGGATATTTTTTAATCATAAGTTGTAACTCGTTCAAAAAGAAATTTATTAAAAGATATAACTATGCTATTATACTTCAAATGGTAAATTTTTTTTAAATATCTTTAAAAATCTATTGTTTTAGTATTTACTGAAAATTCCAATTTTCCGAAATTAAATTAAAAAAAAGAAACAAAAAAAAAATTTATTATGCTATAAAAAGTGAAAAGCTCTACTGGATATCAATAACATATCACAAGGTTGCGGTGTCATTAAATGCATAAATGGTACAATTGAATGTTAGGCACTTGAATATGTCATGTAACAATGCTGAGGCGGCTATTTGTCTTTCAAGTCTATAATAAAATTGCTTTCCTTTTTTTTCCTTTACACAATGATGGCACATTCTGTCTTTTATGACTTCTCATCTCGTCTTGTTGTTAATCAAAAAAAAAAATTTTTTTTTTGTTCTTAAGACTGTAAGACGACTTACAGTCAGCATTTACATAATTCAATATTTACATAGTATAAAAAATAAATCGACCTACATATGTATGTACATACTTATAGCTATCTCATACATAAATACATAGACAAATGTTATTTCAAAAAGAAGAAAAAAACCTCAAAGGAAAAAACATAATTTCATGTTTTATATACAATGAATTTTTATGCGACCAATGAATGAAGATGAAGAATAATGAAACGAAATAGAAAGGAAACCCATGTCGATGACACAATCCAAAGAAACACTCAAAAAAAAAAAACACTTTTCTTAATTCCAAATGTGATGAGAGCATAAAAAACAGAAGTAAAAACACTCATACACCTATACACTACGAGTAGGAAATATTTTTAACCTTTGGTCAAAGGTCATGGAAACCAAAAAAGAACTAAAAAACTGTAACTAAGTATTAAAGGTCTTTGCCTTTGCTAATGATGATGATGATGAAGGAGAACAACATTTCAAGTTGGTTATTACACATTTCCAGGAAACATTGAACATCGAGCATTGAAATCGAGAAGCCCCCCAAAAAAAATTTTGGGGGCAGAAAGACAGTGAGGAATAGTAAACTCTAGTGGTGGGGGGGGGGGGGGGGGGAAGAGATGAAAAAGTAGGCTACAATTTGAAGGATATTTCACGGTGAAATTCCATAAAGCGATAGTTAATGACCGCGTCCAAATTAAATTCTGAAGGAAAAGAAAAAAAAAAACAGACAAATACAATTCTAAAACAGCTAATAAAAATTAATGAGGGGCAAACTCAAAGTGGAGATAAACAAACAAAAGAACGAGAAAACCAACACAAAACCAAATAACTTCAACTGTAATGCAAAAAGGGCAAGAGGCTTGTTTTCTTTCATATTTTTCAAGAGGCATAAAACAGGGCCAAGTAAAGGCTGTGGTTATGGCAATGAATAGCAACAAAAAAAAAACAAATTCATTAAATGTTAATTTAATTTAAGTTTATTAAATTGACCATAAAAAAAGCCTTATGATCAAGAAAAGTAGGCAGTAGTAGATGGGGACAGTAGGAATAATGTTAATAAGAAAACAAGTAAGAGCGTGCTAAGTTCGCCCGGGCTGAAACTTATATAGCCTCCACCATGGATCGCATTTGTCGAGTTCTTTGCTCAGTATCTCTTTTTAGGCAAACCAAGAATAATGAATATGGAAGGAGGAGGAGCTATATCAAGTTATAGTCCGCTGTGTCAAGCTATAAATCGACTCAGACCATATTGCACACATATGTTGACGGCCATGGGAGAAGCCGTTGTACAAAGTCAGATGAGAATTGCGCTCTCTAGACGCTCAAGAAGTTAAGACCCAAGATCGGTTTATATGGCAGCTGTATCAGGTTATGGATCGATTTGGACCATACTTCGCATAAATATTGGAAGTGATACCAAAACACCACATGCAAAATTAAAGCCAAATCGGATAGGAATTGCGCCTTCTAAAAGCTCAAGAAGTCAAGACCCAAGATCGGTTTATATGGCAGCTATATCAGGTTATGGACCGATTTGAGCCATACTTCGCATAAATATTGGAAGTGATATCAGAACACTATGTGCAAAATTTCTGTCAAATCGGATAAGAATTCCGCCTTCTAAAAGCTCAAGGTGTCAAGACCCAAGTTCGGTTTATATGGCAGCTATATCAGGTTATGGACCGATTTGAACCATACCTCACACAATTGTTGGAAGTGATATCAGAACATTATGTGCAAAATTTCAATCAAATTGGATGAGAATTGCACCCTCTAGAGGCTCAAGAAGTCAAGACCCAAGATCGGTTTATATCAGCTATACCAGGATATAAACCGATTTGGACCATACTTTGCACAATTGTTGGAAGTGATATCAGAACACTATGTGCAAAATTTCAGTGAAATTGGATGAGAATTGCCCCCTCTAGAGGCTCAAGAAGTTAAGACCCAAGATCGGTTTATATGGCAGCTATATCAGGTTATGGACCGTTTTGAACCATACTTAGCATAGTTGTCGGAAGTGATACCAGAACACTATGTGCAAAATTTCAGTCAAATTGAATGAGAATTGCGCCCTCTAGAGGCTCAAGAAGTCAAAACCCAAGATCGTTTTATATGGCAGCTATATCAGGTTATGAACCGATTTGGACCATACTTCGCACAGTTGTTGGAAGTGTTATTAGAACACCATGTGGAAAATTTCAGTAAAATTGGATAAGAATTCCGCTTTCTAAAAGCTCAAGAAGTCAAGACCCAAGATCGGTTTATATGGCAGCTATATCAGGTTATGGACCCATTTTAAGCGCCCAGCTTTACTCCATCGAAAGTTAGAGTGCTTTCCACAGACGGACAGACGTAGCTAGATCGACTTAAAATGTCATGGCGATCATGAATATATATTCATATGTATGGGTACCTGCGAAACCAGATGAGATAGTTCTTGGAGTGTTTGAGAGAAAAATCCCTTGTAAAGTATATGGACCAGTTTGTGCTAATGGAGAACATAGGTGTCGTATGAACCACGAGCTGTAGTTAAACGCATCAAAACACAACGGTTGTGTTGGCTAGGTCGTGTTGCCGGAATGGATGAAGAAATCCCACCAAATAAGTCATTTAAAGGCGATCACGGTGATACACGCAAACCGGAACGACCAAGAGCTCGATTGAAAGATCAAGTGGTGGGAGACACCTCGAAACTTGGTGTTAGGGATTTTAGAAGGCGCGTAGAAGATCGAGGCGTTTGGAACGCTATTCTACGTTCGGGTAGTGGAACAAATGTTCTGTCATAGCCAATTTAAGTCAAGTAAGTACAGCTATGATTGAGGTCAACCAGACAAATCTCCACCGGAGCGAGACTGCTACACACACTCTTATGGAGAAAATCAGCAAAGGCAATATACATATTGCGTTAATTCAGGAGCCATGGAAGAACTGTAACAAAGTTTCAATATTATTTTATGACCACTCCTATGGGTGACCACCATAAATAACCTATTACGAAGACTCGATGAGAAGGGGTAAAACCCGTTCATGTTATAATACTCCTAAGGGGCAAGGATCCAAATCAGGTGTGCAAAAGGGGCGAAAAGGTCTTGGAGGTTGCATTAGACTAGGTTAGACCAAGTGGTCTCAAAGTTAACCCAGAAAAGACTGAAATTTGCCTGTAAACAAAGAAGACGAAGATGGGTCAATTAGATGCACCAGGTTTCCTCAACAGAACGATTTCGATATATGACAAGGTCAAATACTTAGGAATGATCTTGGACAGGAAACTGAACAGAAAATATGAAATTCGCGAGCGTACCGAAAAGGCTCACAGATGTTGGGTACCATGTAGAAGGGCCTGGGGCTTTAAATGGGGCCTGAATCCGAGTATAGTCTACCGACTCTACGGGAGCGTGATGAGACCAATACTTATATTCAGTATGTTTTTTCATGCATAACCTTTTTATATTACAAATATTAATAGGATACATGTGGAAGCCTAAAGTAAAACACAAGTAGAAGGGGACAGTAGGAACCCCGTCAAAGACTAAGAATCTGAAAATGCTTCTAATAAGCCATTTGAAAGCATTATAACGTTCTTATAGTCGTAATCTCAAATGGTTAGAAGATTTGAGTAATAGATGGGGACTGTAGGAACTGTGACAAAGTCTAAAATAACATATAAATTAATCTTTTTTTTAATGAATAGTAGATGGGGACAGTAGGAACACTATCACTATCTAACTAAGAATCTGCAAATGCTCTATATATAGCATAAATCTCAATAAAATAATTAGAATCATTAAGAAATTCTAAAGTAGATGGGGACTGTAGTCTAAATAGCAAAGAAATAGATGGGGACAGTAGGAACACTATCAAAAACTAGAAACCTACAAATGGCTCCAATAAGCCATTTGTATTCATTTATAACCTTATTGTAGTATAAATCTCAATAAAATAGATAGAAGCTTTAAGAAACTCTAGAGTAGATGGGGACTGTAGGAACATTTAATTTTTAATTAAATTAATTTTTTGATCTCTCTAGCTTCATTTAAAGTCAAGGAATCTGAAGATGATCATTTAAATAAAGTAACAGGCCTAAGATATATGTTAGTAGATGAGAGCAGTAGGAATGTCAAAAAATTTTGGGAACATGAAAGTGCATTTTATAAGACATTTTTATTCATATTTAACCTCTTTATGTTATTAAACTCAATAATAAAAAGTACGAAGTACAGTAGGATCACCGTCAAGGACGAGTTATCTAAAATAGCCCCTAATACTATTCGTTTATAACTTTTTTATGATATAAATCTAATTTTTACAGTAATAAAAGTACGAAGCCTTAAAAAGCAAAAGTAGATGGGGACAGTAGGATCACCGTCAAAGACGAGGTATCTAAAATAGCCCCTAATAACTCATTACTATTCGTTTATTACTTTTTAATGCTATAAATCTCTAGCTTCATTTAAAGTCAAAGAATCTGAAAATAATCATTAAAATAAAGTTACAGGCCTAAGATATATATTAGTAGATGGGAGCAGTAGGAATGTCAAAAAATTTTGGGAACATGAAAGTGCATTTAATAAGACATTTTTATTCATATTTAACCTCTTTATGTTATTAAACTCAATAATAAAAAGTACGAAGCCTTAATCATTAAAAGTAGATGGGGACAGTAGGAACACCATCAAAGACGAGGTATCTAAAATAACCCCTAATAACTCATTTCTATTCGTTTATAACCTTTTTAAGGTATAAATCTAAATAAAAGAGTTAAAAGATTTAAGAAAAACTTTAGTAGAGGGAAACTGTAGGAACTCAGACATAGATATAAATACGAGAAACCTAAGTTTTTTATCTCTCTAACCTCATTCTAAGTTTATTTCATCATATAAACAACTTATAGCGTCAGCATTCGATTTTTTTTTGGAAAACCAATAGTAGTTGCGGACAGTAGGAACAACGCCAAAAACTTTAACTAAAAATACAGTTTAAAGAATTACTTCTTGACCTCCTCAGCGCCAATTTTTGCATAACAGTTGAAAAATTATATGTGACATAAAACTACAACTCAAAATAACATAAATATCATATATTTTCCCCATTTTATACAACCAAACAAAAAGCTAAAAAAAATCTCTACTACATGAAACAACAAATATGAAAGGGAATGTCTCCCTGCATGTTTACGAGCTATCCTCTGTGACATATCAAAACAAAAATGTTGAGCTTTCAGCTCAGATCCATTACGATTTGATGTTATGGTTAATATTTTGTCTTGATGATGGGCCGCAACTATTTAATGATGGAATTTGATATTTTTTCTAATAGAAAAAATGTAAAATATTAATGGTTGATGGTTTGGTGGGGGAAAGAACTAAAAAAAAAAAATTAATAAAAAATAAAAAAAAATTTAATCAAAAAATAAATAAATGATGTACAGTGGTTTCATATAAAAAAGAAAATAATCAAAGTATTTAAATTGAAAAATGTCTGCCACACAAATTGCTGTTGAATGCTCAAACTACTATACAAGAAAGCTATGAAAAGTTTAAGGCTTAAGCTTTCAAAACATAAAAGCTTTCTGGTAAGTTAAGTGTGGGAGCACTAGTTCACAAAATGATTTCTTTTAAAAAATTATTTCCAAATTCTGATTTCTTTTGTTTTATTTAGTTTTTAAGACATTTTATATCTTATGCGCATTTTTTTCAAAATTTTCCAGGCTGCATCTTAGAAAAAGTTATCTGTGGTTCTTGTAAGTTTTTCTCAAAGTTGGTACTAGCATTTGTGTCATGATAAAAACAATACAAGAACGGAGTATACCCTTATTTAAACTGCGCTTTGTTAATATATTTTACTCAACGATTTACTTTAATAAAGAATACAGCCTTAGCATACAACCAATTACAGGGATTGGACTTAAAAAAACAAAATGAAACCACTGTTTGAGAATCATTTACTCTTCAAATAAAGGAATGAACGAATGAAAATTAAGTATTCTATTAAATAATGATATGTTTTCATAATAAGATATTTAATGAAATATTTTCCAGAAAAAACTTACCTTATTAAAAAAAAGAAAAAATTATGAAAATATTTCATTAAATCTCAAGATTCTTACATAAAAAATAACATTTTTACAAAACAAATTCCTGCTTTATATTTGTACACTTTACAGTTTTAAAATATTCTGCAATTTTTGGACATTTCACTCAGGTGGACATACAAAGGATATGTGAAGGAGGAATATATTTTCAAATGGTGGGATAAATTCAGTCACAAAGAAAGTGTTGAAACTTTTTTTTTAAAAAAAAAAGGTTTGCCAACAATTTTGTTGAGCTTAAAAAAACTTAATGTCAAAAATTTATTAAAATTTTAAGAACTTTTGGTAATTATAGAAATTTTCTGTTGCTAGAAAATTTTTTATTTTTGAAAAATTTAAAAAAAACTGTTATCCTTGGTTATTCATTAGATTTTCTTATAGTTTATAATTTTGTAGTGCAGAAAATATGCTAATTAAATTTGTATGTATTTTTTTTTTTTTTTGAGACAAATTCAAACAAAGCTGTGGTGTTAAGCAAATTTTTACAAAAAGCCATAATAAATTCAAATTTTGGAACAAAATCAAACAACTCTAGCTACGCAAAAACTACAAAAAAAAACGTTTCTCTATTTCACTGTGTGTGCCACCAAGAATATGAACTCGATTTTTCATAGATACTTTCTCGCTGAAAGCTCAAAAGATCCTATAAGAAAATCTATCGCTGAAGGCTCAAAAGCTTTGGATCAGAAAATATATCTTTGAAGCTCCAAAGCTATCTATAAGAAAGTTATTGGCTGAAAGCTTTCGATAAGAACATTTATCGTTGAAAGCTCAAAAGCTTTTTATTAAAAAATTTATTGTTGAAAGCTCAAAAGCTTTCTATAAGAAAATTAATGGCTGAAAGCTTTTAATGAGAAAATTTGCCGTTGAAAGCTCAAAATTTTCCTTAAGAAATTTTATTGCTAAAAACTCAAAAGCTTTCGGTAAGAATATTTGTCGCTGAAAGCTTAAAGCTTTCTATACGATTATCGATGAAAGCTCAAAATTTTCTATAAGAAAATTTATCGCAGAAAGATCAAATTAATCTGTAAGATATTTTTTTTTTAATTTTTTCCTATTATCAATGAAAGCTATAAATTTTCTTATATACAATTTGTTAGAGAATGCTTTGAGCTTTCAGCATACAATTTTTTATTTTAAACTTTTGAGTATTCAGCAAAAAAATTTACCGCTGAAAGTTCAAAATAAGAAAATTCATTGCTGAAAGCTCAAAATTTTCAATAAGAAAATTTATCGCTGAAAGCCAAAATTTTCTATAAGAAAATTCCATAAGAAAACAAAAATATTTATCGCTGAAAACTCAGAAATTTCTATAAAAAAATGAGAAAATTTATCGCTTAAAGCTTTGGATAAGAAAATTTATCTCTGAAGCTCAAAAGCTTTGTGTACCAAAATTATTGGCTGAATGCTTTCTATTAGAAAATATGTCGCTGTAAGCTCAACATTTTCTTAAAGAAAATTTATTACTAAAAGCTCGAAATCTATCGATACGAAAATTTACTGCTGAAAGCTCAAAGCTTTCTATAAGATTATCGTTGAAATTCAAAAGATAATTCATTTATTTATTTTCTGTAAGCTTGCTGCCATAATTGCTAAAAGGTTTATATTTTCTTATAGAAAGCTTTTGAGCTTTCAGCAGTAAATTTTCTTAGAAAATGCTTTTGAGCTTTCAGCAGTAAATTTGCGCCCTCTAGAGGCTCAAGAAATCAAGACCGAAGATCGGTTTATATGGCTCCTATATCAGGTTATGGACCGATTTGAACCATACTTGGCACAGTTGTTGGATATCATAACAAAACACCTCATGCATTATTTCATTCCAATCGGATAAGAATTGCGCCCTCTAGTGGCTCAAGAAGTCAAGACCCAAGATCGGTTAATATGGCAGCTATATAAGGTTATGGACCGATTTGAACCATACTTCGCACAGTTGTTGAATATCATAACAAAACACGTCGCGCAAGGTTTCATTCCAATCGGATAAGAAGTGCGCCCTCTAGAGGCTCAAGAAGTCAAGATTCAAGATCGGCTAAATGGCAGCTATATCAAAACATCGACCGATATGGCCCATTTACAATCCCAACCGACCTATACCAATAAGAAGTAGTTGTGCAAAATTTCAAGTGGCTAGCTTTACCCCTTCGAAAGTTAGCGTGCTTTCGACAGACAGACGGACGGACGGACGTACAGACGGACGGACATGGCTAAATGGACATAAAATGTCACGACAATCAAGAATATATATACTTTATGGGGTCTCAGACGAATATTTCGAGTTGTTACAAACAGAATGACGAAATTAGTATACCCCCACCCTATGGTGGAGGGTATAAAAAAATTGATTGCTTAGAGCTCAAATTTTAAGTAAAAAAAATGATCGCCAAAAGCTTAAAATATATCGCTGAAAGCTCTATATTAACACACACAGTGTTCTTAGAAAGAAAAAATTCACAATATTTCACAAAAATTCAAAAAAAAAAACTTTCTTGCTAATTACACTTCCTTTGTGATATTAAAAGCAACCAAAAACCAAAGAGACGAAAAGGAATTTTGAAACTTGCCAACTAAACTAAAAAAAGTGGAATTTAAATATTTTCTCATATTCAAAAAGGGAACTTTCAAACTTTGAAAGAAAACAAACGCACTATTTTAAATACATATGTATGTGTAGGTGTGGAAATGTAGGAAAAAGTAACAAACGGATTAACAAATCACAAACTCATTACAGTCCTTGGTGTTAGCAATTGCTATAGTCTTTTGGTTTTTTTTTTTTGTTTTCTTCTCAAAACGCTCGACTCAAAACTTTAAAAAAATACCAAGTTTTCCGCTCATTAATTAAGTTGTGGGCCCATACCTAAGATACCTCGATTTGTCTTCATCCTCAGCACCGGCTACAGAACCGGCAGCTGGATTTTCAGCACCAGGAACGGCAGCGCCATCGGCACCTTCTTCGCCACCCTTGCGCAGACCAGGTATAGAGGGTATTGAAGGCATGGCTGGCATCGATGGCATTGCCATTGTGGGCATTGAAGGCATGGCCGGCATAGAGGGTATTGAGGCACTGCCCAACCAACCTTTGGCACTGCCTAACCAACCGCTGTAAGAAAGAAAGAAAAAGAAGAAAAACAACAACATTAGTTTTCCGTTTATTAAAAGTGAACAAAAAAAACAAACACAAAATGTGAAACATGTAATAAATCAAAATTTTTATAGGTATTAACAAATATGACATAATGACAGCTGTAGAGAAAGATAAATGGATACATGGATGTGTAACAGCAAAGATTATGTCAACAAGCATTAATCTCCACGAGTGGGTACCATCGGTATTGATGGAAGTCACATTTTAAGCAAGAAAATATTTTAAAATACAACAAGTGAAAGCGTGCCTGTCACAGACTATTAAGGTCATGAGGGAAGTCATCGTGAAAAATTTCAGCCATATTGGAGAAGAATTTCGATCTCTAGAGCCTCAAGATGTCAAGTTAAGTGATAGGTTTATATGGGAGCTATATCGGAATATACACCTCTCCGGACCATACATAGGCTAAGTGTTAGAGGTTCAAGGAGAGGTCTTGAATGAAAATTGCGATTATGGTAATTTAAGTTCAAAAACAGTTAGGAAAGGCAAAAGTCGGGCGGTGCTGACTTTATAATACCCTACACCTACCCTTTAAATACAAAAGTGGGACTATATCTAATTCTGAACCAATTTTGATGGACCTCGGCGGATGTATTCAGATAGGTTATTAAAATTACTGTATCAAATTTCGAGCAAAGCAAAACACGGTTGACAAATGACGGGAGATGGGAGCTCTATCTAAATCTGAACCGATTTCGAGCAAACTTTATGGATATTGTGGAATTCGTTGAGGAAAGCGTTGTACAAAATTTTGGGAAGATTGGTCAATAAATGCGATTGCAGTGGGTCTAGGAGTGAAAATCGGGCGAAATATATTTATGTGAGCGATATCTAAATCTGAACCGATTTTAATGAAAATCACCAGTAATATTGAGAGTCATAAGAAAATCCTTCCTGCCAAATTTCGACAGAATCGGTTAACAAATGACCATTTTTTTGCTGTATTACTGCAAATCGAACGAACATATACATGGGAGCTATATCCAAATCTGAACCGATTTCTATAAAATTCACCAGTTATATTGAGATTCATAAGAAAATCTTTTCTACCAAATTTCGAGAGAATCGCAAGTCGGACAAACATATATATGGAAGCTATATCCAAATCTGAACCGATTTTTATAAAATTCACCAGTAATATTGAGAGACATAAGAAAATCCTTCTTGCCAAATTTCGAGGGAATCGGTTAACAAATGACCATTTTATTGCTGTATTACTGCAACTCGGACAAACATATATATGGAAGCTATATCCAAATCTGAACCGATTTCTATGAAATTCACCAGTTATATTGAAAGTCATAAGAAAATTCTTCTTGCCAAATTTCGAGAGTATCGGGTGACAAATAATCATTTTATTGCATTATTGCAGCAAATCAGACGAACATATATATGGGATCTATATCCAAATCTAAACCGATTATACCGATATAAAATTCACAAGTTATATTGGGAATCATAAGAAACTCCTTCCTGCCAAATTTCGAGAGAATCGGTTAACAAGTGGCTATTTTATTGCATTATTACTGCAAATCGGACAAACATATATATGGAAGCTATATCCAAATCTGAACCGATTTCTACAAAAGTCACCAAGTATGTCGAGAGATATAAAAAAATCCTTCCTACCAAAATTCAAGAGAATCGGTTAACTAAGGACCATTTTATTGTTGTATTACTGCAAATCGGACGAACGTATATATGGGAGCTATATCCAAATCTGAACCGATTTCTATAAAATTCACCAGTAAAATAGAGAGTCATAAGAATATCCTTCCTACCAAATTTCAAGAGAATCGGTAAACAAATGACCATTTTATTGCATTATTACTGCAAATCGGACGAACATATATATGGGAGCTATATCCAAATCTGAATCGATCTCTTTCCAATTTCAAAGGGCTTCGTCTTTAGGCCGAAAAATATGTCCGTACCAAATTTGAAGACGATCGGATGAAAATTGCGGCCTGTAGTTTGTACACCAATTAACATGGACAGACGGACAGACAGACGGACGGACACACAGACTGACGGACAGACGGACATAGCTAAATCGAATCAGAAAGTGATTCTAAGTCGATCGGTATACTTATCAATGGCTCTATCTCTCCTCCTTTTGGGTGTTACAAACAAATGCACTAAGTTATAATACCCTGTACCACAATAGTGGTGTAGGGTATAAAAATCAAATTTTTTCTCAATTATTTACGGCTCCATCTTTAGACATCAGCATCATCATGCTTGAGTGAGTGTATGCAACAAATCTGTCTACATTTGATATCCTTCATTATTAACTTGATGTAATAACACCAATACATATGTCAAACAACCCTCTATCCCATCATTCAATTCGAGTTCGCAAATCATAGAACACAAGTTTGCCATCAAAAGATTTGAAATATTTATCGGAAAGCACATTCGATGTTAGTCAAGCGTAGAACAAATCGAATGATTGATAGATATACGATATTAGCATCAACTTTTCTATGTGGAACAAGGCAATTTAGATGTGGATATGGGAAAAAAAGAGGATTATTGGGGGGAAAACGAGATGGGAGACAAACCCATACCAATGCATTTACACATAACTTTAAGACGAAATGGAAAACTTTGTTTAATTTAAGAGTTTTTAGACAAAAACATAATACAAATTTAATGTTTTTCGATTAAAGGTACAGTTTTTGTGTCGTTTTATACTATTTCCGTCCAGGCCAATCTCCTACTTATAAAACCTCAATTTGCTTATTCGCTTATATCCGTTTAAAGTTCATGTTCATGCTAAATAAGTGAACAAAAAGGAAGAGCAAATAATTGAGTGCATTTAATGGGATTAATTTAATGGGATAATGTGAAATTGATATATTCAGGCTTTTAGTGCACAAACTTACGAATAACATAGACCTTGGGAGTACAGGTATAAGGTTATAATTTTGAAAGTACTAAAATTTATCGAAATGCCATCACATTAGGTGGATGATTCTAAACCAGTATAAAAGGGGCAAATTTCTCACATATCAATGAGTGGAGTCTGATTCAAGTGATAAGGGGCCTTCTTTTTTATAGCCGAGTCCGAACGGCCCGACACCTCTTTGGAGAGAAGTTTTACATGGCATAGTACCTCACAAATTTTGCCAGCATTAGGAGGGGAAAACCACCGCTGAAACATTTTTCTGATGGTCTCGCCAGGATTCGAACCCAGGCGTTCAGCTTTATAGGCGGTCATGCTAACCTCTGCGCTATGGTAGCTTTAATTAGATTACTATTTCAAATTTCCGCGAAATGCGATAAAAATTGCGGCTTTTATGGGCTTAAGACCCTAAATCGGCAGATCGGTCTATATGGCAGTTATATCTCAATAACGTCCGATCTGAATCATATATGAGCCGGACGTCGGGAGGCTTAAAACAACTCACTATATAATATTTTAGTGAAATCGAATAATAGTTGCGGCTTTTATGGGCTTAAGACCCTCAATTGGCAGATCCGTCTATATGGCAGCTATATCTAAATATTGTCCGATCTGAACCATATTTAGGTATGACGACATTAGGAGGGAAAACCCACCGCAGAAACATTTTTCTGATGATCTCGCCAGGATTCGAACCCAGGCGTTCAGCGTCAGAGGCGGACATGCTAACCTCTGCCTAAGATTACTATTTCAAATTTTATGGGCTTAAGACCCTCAATCAGCAGATCGGTTTATATGGATATGGGTAGGCTCTCACTGCTCACTGTTTCTAATTTCATCGAAATCGTATCATAAATGCCCCCGTTTACGAGCTTAAGACCTTAACAACACATATCGGTCTATATGGCAGCTATATGTAAATATGGTCCAATATGGGTCATATTCGGTTTGAATATCGGGGCCCCTAGTACAACTTCCAGTTAGCAAAATCGGACAACAAAATTCGGGTTTTACGGGCTCAAGACCCTAAATCGCCAGATCGGTATATATGGCAGCTATATCTAAATAGAGTCCGATTTGGTCCATTGAAGAACTTAACCTGCGTATAGAAGAAATACGAGTTTGTTCAAAATTTCAACTCAATATCTCAATTTTGAAAGACTGTAGCGCGATTACAACAGACGGACACACGGATGGACCGGCAAACGGACATCGTTATATCGCACGTGGACATCGTTATATCGCCTTAGAATTTTTCGACGGCCCGTTATATATGTACATTGTAGGTTCGGAAATGGATATTTCGATGTGTTGCAAACGGAATGATTAAATGAATTTACCTCCTATCCTATAGTGGTGGTTATGGTTATAAAAACAGTTTGAGCGGTCTTTTTCTCTCACTTATCCTGGCGAAATCTGTGAGTTTTAAAGTTTCGAACTCGACTGTTCGAGTACCGAACGACCTTAAAAAAGAAGACCCCATCGCAATATTATTTTCCGACTAGGGTGAATACCAAGTGTCCTCCATCACCCGCATATGTTGAGACATGATTTACTAACGGTGTTATCAAGGCTCTTGGCCGACGGGACGAGGTGGATACGAACGCTTGCTCAATGGCTCAGTGACTTCTGTTTTTGAAGATCAAGAACAAAACGTTAGCTACTTCCAACCTTCTTTTAACGAAACATTCCCTTTGGTTAAAAATATTTTTCTTCATATTAAGGATTTTTTATCTTAAATGGTAGGTAAACAAATCCTTAACTTTGCTTCTTGTTATTAAAGATAAAAAAATACACGTCAACGTGTCTGAGGGTAAAGGACAGAACGCTGGTTAGCATAATCTCCTAGACTTTTTGTACTCACGGCGTGATCAAGTCAATAAGTCGGCGGAACGCAGGTATAGGCGGTGGGCACGAACACTTGGTCAGGCTAATCCCCGAGGCTAGGCTAATCCCCGAGAAGTGACTCACTCTCGGCGTGAACGTGACACTGGGGCGCCGGGACCCGTTTGTAACGAACGCGTAGTCAATGGCTCAGTAGCTCCTCTGTCTGGGGAACAAGGACAGAACGCAGGTTAGTCTAATCACAGAGAGGCGATTCATTTAAAGGGTCAAGGTGAAACTGGTCACCGGGGCGCTCTTGTTACTTACAAGTGATCAATGGCAATCAGTAGTTCGTATGTCTTGGGAATGGGGACAGAACGCTGACTAGGCTAGTCATCAAAACGTTACTCACTCACGGTGTGATCGAGGCAATAGGTCGCCTAGACGCGGGATTAGACTGACGCGTAAGTAGATGGTTAGCACGAACGCGTGGTCAATGGTTCCTGTGTATGAGGGATATAGGCAGAACGCTGGCTAGGCTAGTCATTAAAAGGTGATTCAGTCCCCGATGAAAGTGATACTTGGCCACCGGAAACAGGCGGTAGGTACGAACACGTGAACAATAGCTTAGTAGCCCTAGACTAATTACCGAAACCGGATTACCTAAAGGCGTGCTCTTATCCTCTCGTAAGTCAAACAACTACAACACAACGCAATACAAATTTGACAAGAACCCGAGAAGTACGTCGGTTTACTCATTCCATATATGCAGTCCACCCGTATGACCAGTTCGCAGAGTTGTGTATGTAGTTCGTGAATCAGTGACATCAATTGAAGGGATCACCAAAACGAACTATCAGAACTAGTTTGTATTAGCGGATTCTTTTTGTTCACCAGCTCAGTAATCAGAGACTGTAGTTTCAGCCACCAAGACCACAACTTTGCAGCTTCTGTGTTCTGTCAATAAGCAACTCACTGAACGAACTAGTTCAGCCAGCTTGAAAAAGCACTTTAATAAATTGAATATATTATTGAAATGAATAAATATTACTGGTTCCCATTAGCCAGTCGTTTTCGTTGACCAGTTCTTTTCAGCACAGTAATCAGATACTGTACTTTCATTCACCAATCTCTTTTAATCGCTGGTCGTTTTTTGTGTAAATCAGCAACTCAATGAATGAACTAAAATGGTGAACTAATTTAAGCAACTAGTTCAGGGAGCTGGAAAAAGCAAAAGTTTGCAGTTACTTAAATAAATTGAAGATATAATTGAATTAAATAAATTGAACTAGTTCCTATCAGCCGGTCGTTATGGTTCACCAGTTCATTTCAGCTCAGTAATCAGATACTGGACTTTCATCCATCAAATTTACTTAATCGCTGGCCATTTTTTGTGTAAATCAGCAGCGCAATGAATGAACTGGACTAGTAAACTAACCAAATGAACTAGTGAACTAACTGAAAGAAATAGTGAACCACATAAATGAACTAACTGAACAAACTAGTGAACTAGCTGAATGAAATTGTGAACTAACTAAATGAACTAGTGAACTTACTGAATCAACTAGCGAACTAACTGAAAGAAATAGTGAAGTAGCTCAATGAACTAGTTCAGCGAGCTGATAATAGCTTAAGTAAGCGGTTACTTGAACTAGTGAACTAACTGAAAGAAATAGTCAACTAATTAAATGATCTAGTGAGCTAACTGAATGTACTAGTGAACTAACTGAACGAACTTGTGAACTAACTGAAATAAATTATGAACTAACTGAAAGAAATTGTGAACTAACTGTGAACTAAAAGAAAGAAATAGAAAACTAGCTAAATGTACTAGTTAACTTACTGAATCAACTAGCGAACTAACTGAAAGAAATAGTGAACTAACTGAATAAACTAGTGAACTAACTGAATGAACTTGTGAACTAACCGAATGCCCAATCGAACTAACTGAATGAACTAGTGATTTAACTCAATGAACTAGTTCAGCGAGTTGATAACAGCTTAAGTAAGCGGTTACTTGTATAAAGCACATATATTGATAGAAATATCTTTACAAAATACCAGAGTTGTTTACCAGATTTGTCGAATTTCAGTTCTCTAGAATGCCCTGGGCCAAAATTGCAAAAAGCAGATATATGCCCCAATTTGAATATATCTTATAGATTCCAAGATAGTCGAAATCGTTTGTGGTTACATTTTGTCGACCAATTTGGGTAGCTGATGATTACTGGAGAGTTGATGAACTTTATGCCTCTAGCATAAGCCAAACAAAACTAAATACCTGTAAACAAGCCTTTCTATGTAACGTATTTTGTCTTTAAACTGCTGTAATCCCATACATGTTTCCTTTTTTCTGTTTTCTTTTTGAGAAAATACCCTTTAGCAGGTGTTATTTTATTTCCAGCTCTTGTCTTTCCCTGTGGCTATAGGTGGTGAGGGTACTTAATAAATTTCACCCTACCTAATCAATGTCAAAGGAATGGCTGCGACAAAGCCAATATGTTATGCTCTTGTAGTCAATTCTTCATTGGACGTGATGTCATTTTCTTGGCACGTTTTTTGGGTGGAAACTTCAAAGAAAATTCTCCTTGGAGTGTAATTTAATATGCAACAAATGATTTAAGGTACAAGTATATCATGGGCTTTAGCCCGCATTGAAAGGCAACCAACACTGGAAGAAGTCCTAACCATAATAGATTAACGCAACCGGATATTGATGGGATTTTCGTTAGCTGTGGGAGAGAGGCAAAGAAAGAAAGAACAAAAAATACCAAGCATTGCAGCAAAAGCCATTATCATCATCGAGTAATTTAAATCGAATAAATCAAATGGAAACCTAAAATTTGGGGCGGGGGGGCTCTTCTCCTGTTCCTTAGTCCTTAAACTCATTTCCATATTAATGTATGTCATCACCCCTAAAACCCTTATTTCCTTCCACTTATTAATTAAACAGGCCATAGAAAGTGAAAGAGAGAGAGAGAGAGGGAGGAAGGACAGATATTATGTATGTGTTATCCCAAGTCTATAGCCTGATAAATATCCTGAGAAAATCTAATTTAAAACTTTGTAATTGAGTCTCATTAAGCAAAACAGAAGAACACTTTTTCTAACCTTATATTTTGGAGGGGTGTTGGACGAAATTTTAAACAAGTATTATAATTTTTTTTTCTAAAAAAAATTTTAATGGAAAACAAATTTTCTGCTGAGTAAGAAAAAGAGAACAGCTAACATTGCTTTGACAAAAAAAATGAGAGTTAAATAATTAGTAAGCCAAATACAATTCTTTAATGTAGAAGTTTGAATTAAAAGACATTGAATTGTATACCCTACATCATAGTGTTGGGGTATATTAAGAATGTCATACCTTGCGAAACACTTAGAAAAACGGGCCTGTGATGATGTTTCCCATGATTTTTTAAAGTGATTGAGCTATGTCCCTCTGTCTGGCTTTTAAATCGTTGAATGAGCACCATTTTTGTTAAGGAAATCATTTGTGGTATCATTTTTTCAAGCCTTTTTTGTCGTATCACCTCCAAATATATTTCTCATAATTTCTACGTTTTTTACTTTCTTTTGAATGTCTGCAGCTAAAGTCAAGTGACTATGATGACTCCCATCCAAAGTTCATGACAAAACTTGTATATTAAAAAAAAAACTCTTAACTAACTTTTAAATCACCCACTCATATTCCTAATGCAGCAGCTGGGTACGTCTTCACCCCACGCCCTTCCCCTAACTATGGCCGCATAAGGTTATTGGTTAGTATTCCATGCCATGCTCATGCTCATCCTAACGAACACCTCTTAAGTGTCACAAAACTTAGTTCTCGTTAGAATTAGAACTTCCTTTTGCCTTTCGCCTTTCCTTTCCGTTCGTTTGCTTTCCCTTTTGATTAAGAGGAAATGTACAACCACCAAGTCAAATGACATTTCATATTATTTAGGGGATTATTGGGTGCAAAACACACAAATGCTGCCACTCCAAATAGATAAAAGAAAGGATTAGGCGGGGATTTAAGGTAAGTTCTTAAAGCTTAAAAGGGGGTATAATATTTACAGAGCAAAAAAAAAGAGCACATATAATAACGCTTTATATGCCAAAGCGTTTAGGCTAAGACTAAGTTGAACGACAATAAAGGAAAATTGTGATCGTAAAGACATGGGGAAGAAACCATGAAACCAAGTGGGACCAATAGGGGAAATGTGCTGTGTCGGGGCACATTGTGGTACATTTTTTGTATTCTTCTGCAACTACATATATGGCAGAAATCAAACGAAATATGATAACAAAGCCCTGAAGATGTTAACATAGTCCTTTTTAGTCACAACTACTAGCATCTTTACATTGCAAATGTAGGCGATGAGCAGAAAATGGAGAAAGACGGCATTCGCGCCGAACTTTGGATACCCACCACCTCGGGTGTATATGTAAATCCACTTTCGCCACAATCTGGTAAAAATTGGATAACTTATGCATCCAAATTCAGCACTGACATTGAGTGGTCTAATATAAGTCACTGTTGAATTTTGTACTTCAAATATCAGCGAAATCAGATAAAAAATAAAGACTTTATGGGATCAGATCCTTTTTAGGCAGATTGCTCTGTATGGAAGATATATCTAAATATTGTCCGATGCAAACTATATTTGGGACGGACGTCGGGAGACCTAAAACTACCCACTGTTTCAAACTTCAACGAAAAGGGGTAATAAATAGAGATTTTATGGGCTTCAGACCCTTTATCGGCAGATCGGTCAATATGGCAGCTATATCTAAATATAGTCCGATCTGAACCATATTTGGGTCCTGTACTGGGATGCGTAAAACAACTCACTTTTTCAAATTTCAGCGAAATCGATGAAAAAATAAAGCTTTTATGTGCTTCAGACCCTTAATTGGCAGATCGGTCAATATGGCAGCTATATCTAAATATAGTCCGATCTGAACCATATTTGGGTCCTGTGTTGGGAGGCGTAAAACAACTCACATTTTCAAATTTCTGCGAAATCGGTGAAAAAATAAAGCTTTTATGGGCTTCAGACCCTTTATCGGGAGATCGGTCTATATGGCAGCTATATCTAAATATAGTCCGATCTAAACCATATTTGGGACGGACGTCGGGAGACCTAAAACTACCCACTGTTTTAAATTTTAACGAAATCGGATATTAAATAAAGCTTTTATGGCTTTCAGACCCCTTATCGGGAGATCGGTCTATATGGTAGCTATATCTAAATATAGTCCGATCTGAACCATATTTGAGTCAGATGTCGGAAGGCTTAAAATAACTCACTGTTTAAAATTTCAGCGAAATCGGTGAAAAAATAAAGCTTTTATGGCTTTCAGACCCCTTATCAGGAGATCGGTCTATATGGTAGCTATATCTAAATATAGTCCGATCTGAACCATATTTGGGTCGTGTGTTGAGAGGCTTAAAACTGCGCAATATTCGAAATTTCAGCGAAATCGGATATAAAATAAAGCTTTTATGGCTTTCAGACCCCTTATCGGGAGATCGGTCTATATGGCTGCTATATCTAAATATAGTCCGATATGAACCATACTTGAGTCAGATGTCGGAAGGCTTAAAAAAACCCATTGTTTTAAATTTCATTGATATCGGGTAATAAATAAAGCTTTTATGGCCTTCAAACCCTTTATCTGCAGATCGGTCTATATGGTAGCTATATCTAAATATAGTCCGATCTGAACCATATTTGAGTCAGATGTCGGAAGACTTAAAATAACCCATTGTTTTAAATTTAACTGATATCCGGTAATAAATAAAGCTTTTATGGGCTTCAGACCCTTTATCGGGAGATCGGTCTATATGGCAGCTATATCTAACTATGGACCGATCTAATCCATATTTAGGTCAGATGTTGGAAGGATTAAAATAACCCACTGTTTTAAATTTCATTGATATCGGGTAATAAACAAGGCTTTAATGGTTTTCAGACCCTTTGTTGGGAGATCGGTCTACACAGTAGCTATATATAAATATAATCCGATCTGAACTATATTTGGGTCTGTTATCGGGAAGCCTTAAACTACTCACTGTTTCAAATTTCAGCAAAATCGGATGAAAAATAAAGTTTTTATGGGCTTTAGACCATTTATCGGAAAATCGGCCTTTATAGCAGCTATATCCAAATATGGTCCGATTTATCCCGTTCAAGAACTTAACCAGAGTCCATCAAAAAGACGTTTACTACCAAATTTGAGCTCAATATTTCAATTTTTGAAGGCTCTAGAGTGATTACAACAGACGGGCGGACAGACACACGGACATCGTTAAATCGTCTTAGAATTTTACGACGATCCGAAACATATATACCTCGTAGGGTCGGAAATTGATATTTCGGCCACTGATACTCTTAACTTCACACTCGTAACTGATACTCGTATCCGTACGGTACTCTGTAAATACTTTTTATTTGACTTACGTATTGTGAGGTGGGCCATTCCTCCTAACCCCCGGCCTGCCATTCCCTATTCCCAAATGTCCTTTCGTTAGATACTCATATGGCGAACATTTTTGTAAAAATTCTGCCTAGGTATTTTACTTCTTACCAACAATTTTTCTGAGTGTATTTATATGCTTTACTCAAAGCCATCTTTATCGACTTCTCACAAAGTGTTAATGCCATGTAGAAGGAAATTTAGCTTTCCGTTAATTTACAATCTCCATGGGATATAAAACGGGAAGCTTCTTATAATACATGATGTTTGGCATGACTTCTGTGCGGCAGGTGTGTATGATACATGGTTGGCAATGGGTTGGTAAACACAAACCAAGGGTAAAATTCAAGAGCAAAACCCGCTTTTCAAAGGCCTTATAATGGAGGCAAAAGACTTGCCAACAGTATTCACTATTCCTTATGAGTTACCAAGGTTTGAAAATAGGACCTTTCTTTTACCCACTATAGCGCTGGAATATCTTTTGGGCTGATTTTTATGCTCACCATAGGTTGGGGGTATACTAATCTAGTCATTCCGTCTGTAACACCTGTAAATATTCGTGTAAAAATTAAATTTGTGTTTGTTTGTCGGTTTGTTTGTTTTTTCCCGTGTAGACTCAAAAACTGCTGAACTGATTACCTAGAAGGAAACGTAGGCTATATATTTTTTTGATATCGGGAGGGGGGCGGACCCTCCCCCTTACCACAAAGTACTAGCCAAAAATGAAAGTGGACCGATCGGGACAATATGGGATTCAAATGAAAGGTTGAGTACGAATTTCATAATAAAAGTTAGGTCCAAGCACCTGGGGGCCGCCCCAGCCCCAAAAACCCCTTAAAATAGGTTTATTTGACGATCATGATAATATGGGACTCAAATGAAAGGTATTTGGGAGTAGATTACGAATATGGTCAGGAAGTAGGAATAGGCTTTATAATTTATTGATAACGAAAGGAGGCGGAACCACCGTTACCCCCAAAAAAAAAAAACACCCAAAATAAAAAGTGGACCGATAATAACAATATGGGTATCAAATGAAAAGTATGCGGGAGGAGCCAACGAATCTGGCATACAAATACATGTCGAAGTATAGGTGGACACTCCACCCCCACAAAAACGCCCAAAATGGGCACATTAGCCAATCACGGATATATGGGACTCGGTTTGTTTGTTTCGTAAAAATTGCAAATTTTGAACATGAACATTCCACTAAGGAACAGTGACTTCTCACATATCAATGAGTGCAGTACGATTCAAGTTTTAAGCTCAATTATAAGGGGCCTCCTTTTTATAGCCGAGTCTGAACGGCGTGCCGCAATGCGACACCTCTTTGGTCGGTCTATAATCTGATATACCTCCCATATAAATCGATCTCCCGATTTGATTTCTTGAGCCCCTGGAAGCCGCAATTGTTGTTCGATTTAACCGAAGTTTTGCATGTAGTGTTCTGCTACGACTTCCAACAACTCTGCTAAGTGCGGTCTAAATCGGCCTATAACCTGATATAGCTCTCATATAAACCAATCTACCGATTTGATTTCTTGAGCCCCTGAATTTTGTCCTATTTGGCTTAAATTTTGCAAGCGGTGTTCTATTGCGAACTCCATTAACTGTGCCAAGTATGGTCCCAATCGGTCTATAACATGATATAGCTCCCATATAAACCGATAAACCGATTCTTGAACCCCTGGAAGCCGCAAATTTCGGCCGATTTGGCTTAAATAACCCATATAAACCGATCGTCCGATTTGACTTCTTGAGCCCTTACAAGCCGCAATTTTTGTCCGATTTGGTTGAAATTTTTCATGAAGTGTTCTGTTATGACGAAAGCTTGTATGATGGAATATTAAATTTGAAACGCAGTTCTTTTTTTCAAGTTTTTCAAGTATAGCTCCCATAGAAGGCTTTTAAAAGCAGGGCCTGCTCAATTTCACCGCCGGCCGCATGGCCAATATGAAAATATGTGTATTTTGCATAGTATAGCCAACACATACACATTTATATAAGTATGAGCTTACATATGCTTGAAGGATATTAAGGCTATAAAACCAACAGGCAGATGTCTAGGATGTGTTATAACAGATGTACTCGTATGTGCATGTAACAGTTAAATAAGTAAAAAAAAAAATCCAATGCGATGAAGAAATACTTAGTACTTAAATTATCAAAAATTCCAAGAAGAAACATTTCCATGGAATGTCTATAATTCTTGAATTATGAAGAACGAACAACACGCTTTCTTGAGAATGTTTTAAAACCATTAACACATGGATCATATAAAATGTTGAAATGATTTAAATGAAATAAGATTTCTATGAAAGTTGTTTTTTGGGAAAAAAAGTGTTGAAATTTAATTTTAATGAAATATTTCGCAGTAATTATTTTCAAGTTTTCGTTTGAAATTTCATTTAAAAGTAAATTTATTGTAAATTTGTAAAAAAAAAATTTGAATACAAATCTTAAAATATTAAATTTTGACGGCCTTGAATCTCTCCACTAACAGAAAATAAATGCAATTTGCAATTTTGTTCATGAACATTCTGGACATAAGGAACTGGGGCAAGCTTCTCACTTATCACTGAGTGCTGTCCCATTCAAGTTTAAGCTCAATGATAAGGACCTCCTTGTTATATTGGGTTGCCCAAAAAGTAATTGCGGATTTTTTAAAAGAAAGTAAAAGCATTTTTAATAAAACTTAGAATGAACTTTAATCAAATATACTTTTTTTACACTTTTTTCCTAATGCAAGCTAATAGTAACAGCTGATAACTGACAGAAGAAAGAATGCAATTACAGAGTCACAAGCTGTGAAAAAATTTGACAACGCCGACTATATGAAAAATACGCAATTACTTTTTGGGCAACCCATAGTTGAGGTCGAACGGCTTGTCGCAGTGCAACACCTCTTTGTGGAGAGTTTTTACATGGCTGCCATACCAGATGGTAGAGTACCATATAAATGCCTCCAGCATTAGAAGGGGATAAACACTTACTTTACTCAAACTGGCTATGACAGAACATTTGTTCCACTAGTCAAACGTAGAATAGCATTCCAAGCGCCTCGATCTTCTGCGCTCATTCTAAAATCTCTGAGACCAAATTTCGAGGTGTCTCCCACAACTTGATCTTTCCATGGGGCTCATGGTCTTCCCGGTTTGCGTGTACCACCATGTTTGCCTTCAAAAGACTTCTTTGCTGGAGCTTCTTCATCGATTCTGACAACATGACCTAGCCAACACAGCCGTTGTATTTTGATGCGTGTAACTATGCTATCGTCGTCATACAGCTCGTGGTTCATACGTCGCCTATATTCTCCATTAACGCAAACTGGTCCATATATTTTACGAAGAATATTTCTCTCAAATACTCCAAGTACTGCCTCATCTGCTTTCATAAGTACCCATGCTTCAGAACCATATAACAGCACGGCTAGTATGAGTGTCTTGTATAGTGTAATCTTCGTCAGTCGAGAGGTGACCTTGTTTCTAAACTGCTCTAAACTTAGTCCAAAGTAGCATCTGTTTGCCCGTACAATTCTTCGCTTAATCTCAAAACTTGTGTCATTCGTTTCGGTTACGGCGGTGCCGAGGTAGATAAAGTTACTGACTGTCTCAAAGTTGTGGTTCCCAACTTTCTCCATTTTCTTTATCTGGTCGTTTGTACAAGGCGTTTTGGGAGTTGAAACCATCCATTTCGTTTTATCTCCATTTACTGCCAGACCCATTTTCACTGACTCTCTTTCGATTCTTTCAAAGGCTGCAGTTACTACTTCCGGTGAACGACCTATGATGTCGATGTCGTCGGTATAGTCGAGTAGCATGATTAGAGTGCCATATCTATTCACATCTGCATCTCGTATAATCTTCTCTACCAGGATATTAAAGAGATCACACGATAGTCTCCTTGTCTGAAACCTCGTTTGGTATTGAATGGTTCGGAGAGATTCTTTCCTATTCTTACTAAGGAACGCGCATTAGCAAGTGTCATCCTAGAGAGTCTTATTAATCAGACATGGTTTGAAATACCTTTGAACGCAAAGGAGTAACGAAAGTGGCTTCGTAATCAACAAAGAGATGATAGGTGTTGATTTGTCCTTCTCGGGTCTTTGCCAGGATTTGGCGAAGTGTGAATATCTGGTCCAGGGTGGATTTACCATGTCTAAAGTCGCATTGATAGGGCCCAATTATCTCATTGACTTTAGGTTTTAATCTTTCACACAGTGTCGCTCGATAGTGTCTTGTATGCGATGGGGAGGAGACTTATTCCTCTGCAGTTGGCATATTCCATCTTGTCTCCTTTCTTGTGTATGGGACATAGTATGATGAGGTTTCAATCATCGGGTATGCGTTCTTCTAGCCAGATTACGCAGATAAGCTGATGCATACGCCTTATCTGAGTGTCGCCTCCTGTCTTAAATAGTTCAGCGGGTAATCCGTCGGCTCCTGCTGCCTTGTTGTTCTTTGGTCGGGTCACTGCACATTCTACACCATCATCATTGAAGGGTTCTGCGGTATCCTCTTTGCCGCCAACGTCGGACACTAGCAGTTGTATAAAATGTACTTTCCATAACTTCAGCATGCGATCTGTGTCAGTTACCAGTTGTTCCTGCCTTGTTGTTCTTTGGTCGGGTCCAAGTAGCAGTGGACCTCATTCTGACTAGGAGGCAAACATTCTACACCATCATCATTGATGGGTTCTGCGGTATCCTCTTTGCCGCCAACGTCGGACACTAGCAGTTGTATAAAATGTACTTTCCATAACTTCAGCATGCGATCTGTGTCAGTTTTCAGATTTCCTTCTTTGTCTCTGCAGGAGGATGTGTCTGCACCAAAGCCATCGGTTTGATGTTTAATTCTTTGGTGGAATTTCCGGACTTCATTCTGACCCCTGTACATCACAATTCACTCACACTCAGGTCTTTCCATTTCCTTTTTATTTTTGAGGAATAGATGTTTCTCCTCTCTACTTTTCTCCCGATACCTCTCCTTCATATGGCGCGTTGGTACTGATTATAGGGCTGCTCTATATGCCGCTTTCTTGGCTTCAGTATCATCTCGACACTCTTGGTCGTACCATGGGTTTTTTGGAGGAGGCTTTCGGAACCCAAGTATGGATTTCGCGGCATTTTCACTGGACTGGGCAATAGTTTACCACTGCGCAAACAAGGAGTGCTCTCATCAAGCAGTTGGGTCAGCCGAGTGGAGTATGCCGCGGCTATCTGTTGTGTTTGTAGCTTTTCAATGTCCAGCTTCCGTGCAGTGTCAGATCGTACTTTCCTCGCCAATTTCAAAAGGGTGCGAACCTTTGCTGCAATAAGTTAATGATCCGAATCTATAATCGCTCCATGGTTCGATCGTACATCTAACGCGCTGGATGAATGCCTTCCATGTATCACAACGTGATCAATTTGGTTCCTAGAGTTTGGACCGGATGCCATTCATGTGGCTTTGTGAATATTTTTATGTTGAAATTTGGTGCTACTAACTACCATGTTTTTTGCCGAGGCAAAATCTATCAGCCTCAACCCATTACTGGAGATAAACACCACTGAACATTTTTTGATATTTTGCCAGGATTCCAAACCCAAAACGGTGGCCACTAACACAAGTGGGCCTAATAAAAACAAAATTTTATTTTTCTGCAAAGAAAACAACCAAAAATGTGATTGTGTATTTTAGGTCCAATAAATTTGTGGACGAATGTAGAAATGTACGTTTATTACTTTTCATGTCATCTGTCATTGTGCTGTCAATGTTGTTGTTGTTGTTGTTGTGTGGTGGTGTTATTGTCAAGAACGTGGTTTCGTTTCACAATTTGTATTTTTTTTTATCGAGAGGTTATTTGTCAAATCAAGTCAATTTTGTATTCTGAATATTTTATTTCCATCCAATATAAGCGTGTTTTTTTTTTTTATTTTTCCCCCCATAGTCTTCACTCCAATCTCCCCCCATAAAGCACTCTCTTGTGATGGTATGTCATGCCACATCACACTGTGTTCTTTAGTCCTTGCGTATTGTCGAAGATATCGACAAATCCTTAGATACACACTCACATACACACACACACCCGAGTGTATGTTTGAATGTTGTTGTTGTTGCTGTTGTTGTTGTCAGAAAATTTGTAAGCGAGGGATGTTTAAATATTGAATATGTTTTCAATCAATCTTATTGCGATGTCGATAATTCAAAAGGCATGTCAATTTCAGGTATCATACAAAAGTACTCAAGAATTGTATTTGCAGTAAGCAAAAAAAGAAGAAGAAGAAGACGATAAAAAAACGCAATTTAAATTGGATTTGAAAAACAAAAACGTTATAGCGTATAAGAGAAATTTAAAGACAATGGCTTTAGATTCGATAAGAGGATGAACATTTTAGAAAATTTTAGAATATAACAGCTGGCCGGGTGCGCTTCGTTACAACATAAAATGGATTTTTGAAAATGGATTTTTTTAAACATTTTTAAGCTGGTGATCAGGACATATACGGGTCTCGTTCAGATGCAGACAAATTATTGGGTTGCCCAAAAAGTAATTGCGGATTTTTTAAAAGAGAGTAAATGCATTTTTAATAAAACTTAGAATGAACTTTAATCAAATATACTTTTTTTACACTTTTTTTCTAAAGCAAGCTAAAAGTAGCAGCTGATAACTGACAGAAGAAAGAATGCAATTACAGAGTCACAAGCTGTGAAAAAATTTGTCAACGCCGACTATACGAAAAATCCGCAATTACTTTTTGGGCAACCCAATATTATCTTTTTTTGGTTATCTACTTTCAAAATCATATTTCAAAGCTACAACTTGGGATAGCACATTTTTAAAAATCCGTAGGTCCTTCCTGTGCCTATCCCAATTTGAGGACTAAAAGTCTGCCAAACAGCTTTTATTGTCATCCTTTTCTATCCGGATCGGAGGCCACCGTAGCGCAAAGGATAGCATGTTCGCCTATGACGCTGAACGCCTGGATTCGAATCCAGGCGAGACCATCAGAAAAAATTTTCAGCGGTGTTTTTCCCCTCCTAATGCTGGCAACATTTGTGAGGTACTATACCATGTCAAACTTCTTTCCAAAAAGGTGTCGCACTGCGGCACGCCCTTCGGACTCGACTATAAAAAGGAGGCTCCTTACCATTGAGCTTAAACTTGACTCGGACTGCACTCATTGATATGTGAGAAGTTTGCCCCTGTTCCTTAGGGGAATGTTCATGGGCAAAATGTGTATTTGTATTCTATCCTAATCGGCTTTTATATTCTTTTTATTTTCCTTTTTTTTGTAGAATAGGGCGAGGGGGATTACCCTCTGATACATTCTTTCATATGAGTACAATATATTCTCGTTCGTCCTACATGACAGTTTGGTGTTGTTTATATGGGGAGGAGAGGGTCGGTCCCCCCGACGATAAGACCAAAAAGACAATTCATTTAAGTCCTGTATTGATCCTGCGATCTACATGTCCTCCTGAACGGTAGAACGTGACCCAGATACATGAATCCTTATATCAACATTAAATTCGAACTCTTCTGTCATAGACCTTTCTTTAAATTCCCATACTATCCCGATCGAACTTCACGTCCCATTGAATGGTATTTAGAGGGTGGGCCGGTCCCAGACTCTGTCAAATGTGTTTAGCAGGTCGGTGGGGTGGAGAGCCCCCTCAGGGTAGGCGCCTCAGACACCGAGGAATAACATAAATGTTGATGTCAGATTTTTACACTACTTTTAAATGACTTTCATTTGATAACCATATTGCCCAAAGCGGTGAAAGTGTCCTGTTGGCAGGTTTTATGGGGGTGAAGGACCCCCGAACACTTAGGGAGAAATTTATATACCAACTTCGTACTCTACTCTTAAATACCTTTCATTTGATACCCATATTGTCCCAATCGGTAAACATGTCCGCTCGGGTGGGGCGCCCCATCCTTAAGCCATCAGGTTTACGTTTACGGGGTACCATAAGGTGGCATACAAAACTGGGATAATACTGGCATAAACTCTACCATTTAGTAGTTGACAACCGTGGGTGATTTTATTATACCCACCACCATAGTATAGGGGGTATATTTACTTAGTCACTCCGCTTGCAACACATCAAAATATCAATTTCCGACCCTTCAACGTATATATATTCCGTATCGTCGTAAAATTTTAAGACGATTCTGATTGTCCTTCCGTCCGTCCGTCTGCCCGTCCGTCTGTTGTAATCACTCTACAGCCTTCAAAATTTGAGATATTGAGTTGAAATTTGCACAGATACGTCTTTTTGATGTTCGCTGGTTAAGTTCTTCTACGGGCCAAATCGGACCATATTTGGATATAGCTGCTATATAGACCGATCTCCCGATAAAGGGTGTGAAGCCCATTAAAAGCTTTATTTTTCAACCGATTTCGCAGAAATTTGAAACCGTGAGTAGTTTTAGGCTTTCCGACATCTGACCCAAATATGGTTTAGATCGTACTATATTTACATATAGCTGTCATATAGGCCGATCTCCCGATTTGGGGGCTGAAGCCCATAAAAACTTCATTTATTAGCCGAATTCGCTGAAATTTGAAACAGTGGGTTATTTTGAGCCTCCCGACATCCGCCCCAAATATGATTGAGATCGGACCATATTTGGATATAGCTGCTATATAGGCCGATCTGCCGATAAAGGGTCTAATGCCCATAAATGCTTTACTTTTTAACCGATTTCGCGGAAATTTGGAACAGCGAGTTGTTTTAAGCCTCCCGACATCTGACCCAAATATGGGTAAGATCCCATAAAAACTGATTTATTTTATGTGAGTTCTCGGGGCCTTAATAAAATATGATCGAGACCAGCTTCTATTAAGATATAACTACGGATATAGTAGTGGAGTTATAATAAAATGGGATGATTATTATATCGTTGTTTAATTTGGTCTATATCGGTCCAGATTTGGTTATAGGTGCCATATAGAATGATCTCTCGATTAAAAGTCTTGGCCCTAAAAAAAGCGCATTTATTATTTGATTTCGTTAAAATTTGACGCAGTGACTTATGTAAGGCTTTTCGACAGCGTCGACCCGAAAGGCTTCGGGTTAACCAAGTTTATTGACGGCAGTCCTCTGGTCTTCACCGCCAAATTGCCCTTTCATTTCCCCTTACTCCGTTATGGCCCGGCACCCAAACGATGCAGATTTTGCCATCCTCAGAGAATGCGTTAATCTCCTTCTTATACTGCAAGACTGTTCGTGACCTTACCGTCCTGGTTGTTATTGTCCTTATGGCAATTTTACTGTCGGTAAAGATGTTCACACTCGACGTCCTCGTGTTAGCACCACACTTCTTCACGCGTTCCGCGATCGCTCGGATCTCCGCCTGCAGGTCGGAGGTCAGTATAAAATAAATCTTAGTCCCTGGTTTCTCAATGTAAACCCCCAGGCCTACTTTGTCCTCTAGCTTTGATCTATCCGTGCAACATGATCTTCCAGATGGCAATACTAGGGTTCCCTCAATCCAAGCATGTGTCGATGGCACATGCTTGGCACATGCGAAAACCTCTTCCCTTCCTACTAGGTTTCCTATAGTCGCCTCGATTACACCGCCATGGAATGAGCTGCTCCCATGCTCAATCCATTCTCCCATCGCTTCAAGTCTCATAGCCGCAGTGGCAGACTCACTCTTAATATGGGTCGGATATCTAGAATAGCGTCCATTGCCCTAGTGGGCGTGGTCATCATCACTCTGCCCATGCCAAGACAACATGTTCTCTGAACCTGTTGTGTGGTCCCTATGTTGCATTTTTTTTTTTTTCAAAACCAGCAGAGATAAACTTTTCCGCCTATAACGCAGAATGCTCGGGTTCGAATCCTGGCGAGAACATCAGAAAAACAATTTTCAGGGGTGGTATTCTCCTCCTAATGCTGGTGACATTTATGAGGTACTTTGCCATGCAAGAAGCTATGTAAAAACTTCTCCCCAAAATGATGTCGCACTACGGCACGCCGTTCGGACTCGGCTATTAAAAGGAGGCCTTCTATCATTGAGCTTAAACCTGAATCGGACAGCACTCATTGATATGCGAGAAATTTCCACCAATTCCTTAATGGAATGTTCATGGGCAAATTTGCTTTTGCAAACTTGCCATCAGGGAAATAACAACCAGGACGATAGGGTCACGAACAGATTTGGAGTATAAGAAGAAGATTAACCCCTTGTCTGAGGATGGTACGATCGCATTGTTAGGGAGCCGGGCTTTCGGGGCGACGTAGTCCGAGTTCAGAGCATAGGCAATGAACGCATGTACATTGCGGAACAGCGAAACGGTAGGTGGGACGTCGAAAATCCTATTGGGAGTTTCGGATCGTGAGAAGACGTTTTACTGAAAGGAAGCAAAAATGAGATCAGTATAGCTTTCGGTATCATAACGGGACACATAGGACAACGAGCTCACTTATGTCCATAGTGGCAAGGGGCGAATTACTACTGGGGAGAGAATTGTTTAAAATTTTTTATGTAAAATAAATTTCTTGAAATTTTTTGAATTTGTCTTCAAATATTTCTTAAAATTTTGTAATTTCAGAAATTGTTTGTCTCTAGGTAAGGTCAATCATTGACCTTGCCATACTACCATCACAATTTTACTTCAAGCTGCCCATGATTGCCAAGTTGCAAGTACAGTACATAAAATCTGCCAAATTCCACCTCATTCAGTCTGCTAACCATTCATTCTTACACTCACTGCATTCTTTTGCACGTTCTGCATAATTAATGAAGATAAGACACTTTAAAAATTTGCAAAATTTAAGCATTCAAAATACGCTGCAGACACACCCGTTAAATTTTTTCCTATGCCATGCTCCTCGGCCATTGTTCTCGCCATAAGCACATTTGGCACATTTCTAAGCTTATCTGATGGTGTGGCTGTCATACTGCAAGTCCGTCCATCAGTCTGCCTGCCTATCTTTCTTTTGTACTGACTGACAACATTAGTGGCAGCATTGTGGTTGTGTAGCACCACCAACACCATTCACACATCCACCCATCCGTTTAAACTCCTTGCTAGCTGGCGCATAGTGACAGGCGTGAATGGAACGGAATGTCATGTCCTCCAGTTCCAATGTGAAAGCACATTGAGTAGAAGCTAAGGAAATTTATGCTAATATTATTAAGAGAGTGTGGTATATCGTAATAAATTTTCGCATTTTGTTCCTTCCTCTCGGCATTTAATTTCAGCCTTGATGCCAATGACAGTGCAGAAATGTGGCAATCATTGAATAGGAGAAGCAACATTTCATCTTTCAAAAAAAAAAGCAAGAACAGGGCGATACCAGGGGTTGCAGAACATAAAGAATCAGAAGAGGGGTATTGGAAAAGAAAAGATTGCATTCATATGGAAAATACTCAAATGTTGTCATTTAAAATTAATGGAAATTTTGTCTTAAAAATATTTTTTGTCTTAAGAGAAAATTTTATGGAAATTTTTTGTTTAGAGAAAATTTCATGGAAATTTTGTCTTTAGAGAAAATTTCATGGTGATTTGGTCTTTAGAGAAAATTTCATGGAAATTTTGTCTTTAGAGAAAATTTCATGGAAATTTTTTGTTTAGAAAAAATTTCATGGAAATTTTTTGTTTAGAAAAAATTTTATGGAAATTTTGTCTTAAAAGAAAATTTCAGGGAAATTTTGTCTTTAGAGAAAATTGGGGGGAAATTTTGTCTTTAGAGAAAATTGGGGGGGAAATTTTGTCTTTAGAGAAAATTTCATGGAAATTTTGTCTTTAGAGAAAATTTCATGGAAATTTTGTCTTTAGAGAAAATTTCATGGAAATTTTGTCTTTAGAGAAAATTGGAAGGAAATTTTGTCTTTAGAGAAAATTGGAAGGAAATTTTGTCTTTAGAGAAAATTGGAAGGAAATTTTGTCATTAGAGAAAATTTCACGGAAATTTTTTTTCTAGAGAAAATTTCATGAAAACTTTGTCTTTAGAGAAAATTTAAGGGAAATCTTGTCTTTAGAGAAAATTTAAGGGAAATGTTTTCTATAGAGAAAATTTCATGGAAATTTTTTCTTTAGAGAAAATTTCACGGAAATTTTGTCTTTAGAGAAAATTTCACGGAAATTTTGTCTTTAGAGAAAATTTCACGGAAATTTTGTCTTTAGAGAAAATTTAAGGGAAATTTTGTCTCTAGAGAAAATTTCATGGAAATTTTGTCTTTAGAGAAAATTTCATTGAAATTTTGTCTTTAGAGAAAATTTCATGGAAATTTTGTCTTTAGAGAAAATTTCATGGAAATTTTGTCTTTAGAGAAAATTTCATGGAAATTTGGTTTTCAGAGATAATTGTAGGGACATTTTGTCTTTAGAGAAAATTTCATGGAAATTTTGTCTTTAGAGAAAATTTCATGGAAATTTTGTCTTTAGAGAAAATTTCATGGAAATTTTGTCTTTAGAGAAAATTTCATGGAAATTTTGTCTTTAGAGAAAATTTCATGGAAATTTTGTCTTTAGAGAAAATTTCATGGAAATTTTGTCTTTAGAGAAAATTTCATGGAAATTTTGTCTTTAGAGAAATTTCATGGAAATTTTGTCTTTAGAAAATTTCATGGAAATTTTGTCTTTAGAAAAAATTTAAGGGAAATTTTGTCTCTAGAGAAAATTTCATGGAAATTTCTTTAGAGAAAATTTCATGAAAACTTTTTCTTTAGAGAAAATTTCATGAAAATTTTTTCTTTAGAGAAAATTTTATGAAAATTTTGTCTTTAGAGAAAATTTTATGAAAACTTTTTCTTTAGAGAAAATTTCATGGAAATTTTGTCTTTAGAGAAAATTTCATGGAAATTTGGTTTTTAGAGAAAATTTCATGGAAATTTTGTCTTTAGAGAAATTTTCATGGACATTTTGCCTTTAGAGAAAATTTCATGGAAATTTTGTCTTTAGAGAAAATTTCATGGAAATTTTGTCTTTAGAGAAAATTTCATGGAAATTTTGTCTTTAGAGAAAATTTCATGGAAATTTTGTCTTTAGAGAAAATTTCATGGACATTTTGTCTTTAGAGAAAATTTCATGGAAATTTTGGCTTTAGAGAAAATTTCATGGAAATTTTGTCTTTAGAGAAAATTTCATGGAAATTTTGTCTTTAGAGAAAATTTCATGGAAATTTTGTCTTAAGAGAAAATTTCATGAAAATTTTGTCTTTAGAGAAAATTTCATGGAAATTTTGTCTTTAGAGAAAATTTTATGAAAATTTAGTCTTTAAAGAAAATTTCATGGAAATTTTGGCTTTAGAGAAAATTTAATGGAAATTTTATCTTTAGAGAAAATTTAATGGAAATTTTATCTTTAGAGAAAATTTAATAGAAAATTTGGCTTTAGAGAAAATTTCATGGAAATTTTTTCTTTAGAGAAAATTTCATGGAAATTTTGTCTTTAGAGAAAATTTATGGAAATTTTGTCTTTAGGGAAAATTTCATGGAAATTTTGTCTTTAGAGAAAATTTCATGGAAATTTTGGCATTCAGAGAAAATTTCAGAGAAATTTTGTCTTTAGAGAAAATGGAAATTTTGGCATTCAGAGAAAATTTCAGAGAAATTTTGTCTTTAGAGAAAATTTTAGGGAAATTTTGTCTTTAGAGAAAATTTTAGGGAAATTTTGTCTTTGGAGAAAATTTCATGGAAATTTTATAAGTAGAGAAAATTTCATGAAAATTTAGAGAAAATTTCATGGAAATGTTGTCTATAGAGAACATTTTAGGGAAATTTTTAGGAAATTTTGTCTTAAGAGAAAATTTCATAGAAATTTTGTCTTTAGAGAAAATTTTATGAAAATTTTGTCTTTAGAGAAAATTTTATGGAAATTTTGTCTTTAGAGAAAATTTCATGAAAATTTTGTCTTTAGAGAAAATTTCATGGAAATTTTGTCTTTAGAGAAAATTTCATGGAAATTTTGTCTTAGAGAAAATTTTAGGGAAATTTTGTCTTTATAGAAAATTTTAGGAAAATTTTTTCTTTAGAAAAAATTTCTTGGAAATTTTGTCTTTAGAAAAAATTTCATGGAAATTTTGTCTTTAGAGATAATTTCATGGAAATTTCGTCTTTAGAGAAAATTTTATGAAAATTTTGTCTTTAGAGAAAATTTTACGGAAATTTTGTCTTTAGAGAAAATTTTACGGAAATTTTTTCTTTGAAGAATATTTCATGGAAATTTTGCCTTTAGAGAAAATTTCATGGAATTTTTGTCTTTAGAGAAAATTTCATAGAATTTTTGTCTTTAGAGAAAATTTCATGGAAATTTTGTCTTTAGAGAAAATTTCATGGAAATTTTGTCTTTGGAGAAAATTTCATGGAAATTTTGGCTTTAGAGAAAATTTAATGGAAATTTTGTCTTTAGAGAAAATTTCAGGGAAATTTTGTCTTTAGAGAAAATTTCAGGGAAATTTTGTCTTTAGAGAAAATTTCAGGGAAATTTTGTCTTTAGAGAAAATTTTGTCTTTAGAGAAAATTTCATGGAAATTTTTTCTCTAGAAAAAATTTTAGGGGAATTTTCTCTTTAGAGAAAATTTTAGGGAAATTTTGGTCTTTAGAGAAAATTTTAGGGAAATTTTGGTATTCAGAGAAAATTTTATGGAAATTTTTTCTTTACTGAAAATTTCATGGAAATTTTTTCTTTAGAGAAAATTTCATGAAAATTTTGTCTTTAGATAAAATTTCATGGAAATTTTGTCTTTAGAGAAAATTTCATGAAAATTTTGTCTTTAGATAAAATTTCATGGAAATTTTGTCTTTAGATAAAATTTCATGGAAATTTTGTCTTTAGAGAAAATTTCATGGAAATTTTGTCTTTGGAGAAAATTTCATGGAAATTTTGTCTTTAGAGAAAATTTCATGGAAATTTTGTCTTTAAAAAAAATTTCATGGAAATTTTGTCTTTACAAAAAATTTCATGGAAATTTTGTCTTATGGATATTTTGTCTTTGGAGAAAATTTCATGAAAATTTTGCCTTTGGAGAAAATTTCACGGAAATTTTGGCTTTAGAGAAAATTTCAATGAAATTTTGTTTTTAGAGAAAATTTCAGGGAAATTTTATATGTAGAGAAAATTTCATGGAAATTTTGTCTTAAGAGAAAATTTCATGGATATTTTGTCTTTAGAGAAAATTTTATGGAAATTTTTTCTTTAAAGAAAATTTTATGGAAATTTTTTCTTTACAGAAAATTTAATGGAAATTTTGTCTTTGGAGAAAATTTCATGGAAATTTTGTCTTTAGAGAAAATTTCATGGAAATTTTGTCTTTGGAGAAAATTTCATGGAAATTTTGGCTTTAGAGAAAATTTCAATGAAATTTTGGCTTTGAAGAAAATTTCATGGAAATTTTGTTTTTAGAGAAAATTTCATGGAAATTTTGTCTTTAGAGAAAATTTTGTCTTTAGAGAAAATTTCATGGAAATTTTTTCTCTAGAAAAAATTTTAGGGGAATTTTCTCTTTAGAGAAAATTTTAGGGAAATTTTGGTCTTTAGAGAAAATTTTAGGGAAATTTTGTCTTTGAGGAAATTTTAGGGAAATTTTGTTTTGAAAAAATTTTTTAAATTTTTTCATTAAAAAAAGTTGTGGATTTAAAATTTTTTTTTAAAATTTTCTTTAGTAGAAAATTTATTAACATTTGATTTTTATCTTTCATGGAAATTTTGTTGGTTTTGCAAATGTTGCTCCTAAACGCTGTTTTTTGCCTCTTTTCTTCTTTTTTAGCTGTATTCGTTTGCATATCAATCCACTAGCATGCCAAGATATTCATCAGTATCCTACTATCTCAGGGAAATTATAAGCGCTGAGCTGTAATTTTTCGCTTTTCCCCGCGCACACATGAAAACTTAAAGCTTTTCCCATTTTTCATTCATTTGCATGCATTAAAAAGAAACAAAGAAAAAAAAAAACACCCAACAAAAGAACATTTACTCCATTGTTCTTTTCCCATAGGCGAAAGAAGTAAGGAGGGGAGGGTGTAGACTTTTCATGAATAGATAAATGCAGCGTCATTTCAGCATATTCCAAAAGTGTTGAAGGCAATATTTTATGTAAATGTGTAGAGCAGATAAGGTGGACGGAAGGCATATATAAATCGTTTATCGTCGCTATGAAAGCGAAGAAGGCAAGGAAGGAAGAAAAACTTCATGTGAGCCATTTGTTTCTTGGAGAAGATTGCAGGAGCGACCATTAGGTATTAAACACCCACAAAAACACATACTTGCACAGACACATACGCTGTGTTTATGTGTTAAGTGTGTAAACGCACATACACATACTCATACATATGCCCACTTACACATGCCCATACCCACACTCACTAATCATATAAAAAAAAAGGAAGAATGAAATATGACAAAGTAGGACAACATTTTTCAATGACATTTAATGCCAATATATGGGGACATTTATTTGGTGACTGCTGGAGTTTGAAATATAACAGTGAGTTAACTTTTAGGACTATGTGTAAGAGGAGCTGATATCGAAACTAATTGTTGAGTTGTATTATTGGATTTAATTTCACAGATTTTTCAATACTTTTATTACCTCCGTAAGAGATATTCTACACTTCACACTTTGTTCTCTTACAATTTCCAAAAAAAGCCCTCTAAAGAGTGTTCCACATACTGCGGTGTAAAATTTGCCAGCCATTTCCTTTAAAATGTTCAACATGTTTTTAAAGCTTGTTACAGTGTTATAGAATGTGCTCATGTTTATGGACGTCATTGTTGAAGTGTTGGTGTCCTTTCTGTTTTTTTTTTCTTCATCCCTCCGGACCAATATAATTAAATTCGCAAACAATGCACATTGTGGCTAGTAAAAGCCAAGCCAAGCCAGTAAGGAACAAAGCAATCCCCTTTAACCATTAGCAGGACATTGCGCTGCTGAATGTAAAAAGAACCAACAGAGAGTAACGACGAAGTAACCAATCAAACGCTCGCACACAGGGCAAACTGGCCAACTAAGCATAAAAACAAAAACTGTGATGCTG